>NW_024055477.1:0-198065 GCF_902713615.1 Scyliorhinus canicula
CCCGGCGCAGAGCTGAGGCTGTATCTAATGTAATACAAACAGAGAAAGGTTTAAATTACTAGAAACAGAGTCAGGTTCTAGTTAATGTAAAGAGAGACAAACAGGGTCCCTAAGTCCAAAACATGGAGGAGCAGAATTAAGCCATTCAACACATCGCGACTGCTCCGCCATTAAATCATGGCCAATATGTTCCTAATCCCCATTCTCCTGCCTTCTCCCAATAACTCCTGAATGCCTCGTTGATCAACATGTCCTCTATATTTGTGGCCTAGTTTAATATGAACAAAGATAAATAGGCCCTTATTTAATATAACTGACAAAGGTACAAGGTAGTATAACATAAACAGAGACGGGCTCACGGCCTGGTACAAAACAGCGCAGGGCCTAGTGTCCCTTCAAATACTAGCAGGACAGGGGCATCACAGGTTGGAGACAAGAGAACTCCCTCACACTGTCCCCATCAAACATTCTCAGAGCAGCTGCAGATTGGTTAGATATAGAATGAAATTCCCTCTACATAACTCGCTCAAACACATTAAAGGGCCGAAAAACCAAAGGTTCTATACTCATGTAAAACCTCTTCTGCCCTCTTCCTTCAGAGATCTCCCAAGACAGGTTGACAGTGGGGGTTAGTTACAGGGTAAGACACTCTGCATTTCCCATCAAACCCACCCAGGTCAGGTACAGCACAGTTCAGATACGGAGTAATCTCCCTATGTACAGTCATATCAAACACACACAGGGCAGGTTCAGTGCAGGTTACATGCAAGGTAAACTTGCTCTACACTCTTCAGTCAAATGCTCCAAGGTCTCGGCAGCTGGATAAAGTGCAAGGAAAGATTCTTCTGCCCTCCACATCAAATCCTCAACCACCACGTGCAGCCCAGATCAGATATAGAGGAAACTTGTCTCTACAGTTCTCATTAAATACCCCAAGATCATTGCAATACTCCAATCTCATTTAGCATAAAACTCCCTCGCCGGATTCCAATACATTGATTCGGTGCATTAGTTGGAGCCAACGGGGTGAGTTCAGGCTGAGAGGGCTGGTTTAGCTCAGTGGGCTAGACAGCTGGTTTGTGATGCAGAACAAGACCAGCAGCGCGCGTTCAATTCCTGTTCCAGCTTACCCGGAACAAGCGCCAGAATGTGGCGACATGGGGCTTTTCACAGTAAAATTGTTATTATTGTT
The DNA here is from genome assembly GCF_902713615.1 of Scyliorhinus canicula. NCBI lineage: Eukaryota > Metazoa > Chordata > Chondrichthyes > Carcharhiniformes > Scyliorhinidae > Scyliorhinus > Scyliorhinus canicula. The sequence continues at coordinate 1,193 of NW_024055477.1, forward strand.
GCCACATGTCGATTAAAGACAATGACCCTTCGTGGAGAGACATGAGATAGAACCAGATATGAGAAAGATATAGAGAGAGATGAGGATACAGGAAAATTCTACGAACACACTTGCATGCTCTTATATTTAGAGATTAGAGGGGATCTTTCCTAATTATGAACATGGATATCATAATGACATTTTTCTCATATACTGATTCATAAAAAAATGTCGAAAAAATAAACACTACTGGAATCCGTTGATCTATTTCCATCTTTGGCTCTATTTTGTGCTGTGTTGTGGGGAAACATTTGTTTTGCTTTCTCAGTCCGCAATCTAATCTGGGACTTCTATTTATGAGTGTTATTTACATAAACACTTCACTGGTCACAATGAAATGTTCATGTCAGCAAAACGAGATAAACACATTCACATATTGATCAGTTTTACCTCAAAATAGCGGTTTATTTTAGGAATATTGACAGTTGGTTAAAATGAATAGAAACTTCCATTAGGACAGATGTTACTTAATTGAAATAAAAAAAACTTTAAATTAAGTATTCATTCTGAAAGTTCTGATGCCTCAATTAATAATGCATCTTTAACCAGCTACTTTTCCACTGAATGTTAATTTGATTGAAATATTAACCGATTTAAAGTAGATAGATTAAAACATCAGGCAGAGGATTGATCTATAGTCACATTAATCTCTGATCAGTCGACATATTACAATTTGCATTTTAAAATGTTAACGTTTGGAAAGAGCTTGCTTTTGTAAAACGCTCTACCCGACCTCAGGTCATCCCAACGCCCTTAAAACTCACTGATATATTTTGCTGATTTAGTCACTGCTGTAATGTCGGAACAGAGCGGAGAATTTGCGCACAGCAAGCTCCCACAAAACTGAGATGTGATAAGTGACCAGCTAATCTGTGATTTTAGTTCAAGAACGGATGTTGGTCCAAGATACTGGGAAAAGCAGCTCTACTCTTTACAATTATGCCTGAAATGTGAATCTGTTCCTCTCTCTGCTCACTGACCTGCTGAGCAAGCCTTTTGTTTGTTTTTGTTTTACATTTCCGAATCTTGCAGCACTTTGCACAGTTTTTAACATTCATCTCGGAATATAGCCCTCACTGGCTAAGTCAGCATTAACTGTCCATCCTGAGAAGCCGGATGTGAACCACCTTTTAGATAAGGTGCACTTAGAACATAGAACATAGAACTATACAGCGCAGTACAGGCCCTTCGGCCCTTGATGTTGCACCAACATGGAAAAAACTAAAGGCCATCTAACCTGCACTATGCCCTTATCATCCATGTGCTTATCCAGTAAACTTTTAAATGCCCTCAATGTTGGCGAGTTCACTACTGTTGTAGGTAGGGCATTCCACGGCCTCACCACTCTTTGCGTAACCCTCTGATCATTTTGTATGCCTCTATTAAGTCACCCCTTAACCTTCTTCTCTCTAACGAAAACAACCTCAAGTCCATCAGCCATACCAGGCAACATCCTTGTAAATCTCCTCTGCACCCGTTCCAAAGCTTCCACGTCCTTCCTATAATGAGGCGACCAGAACTGTACGCAATACTCCAAATGCGGCCATACTAGAGTTTTGTACAACTGCAACATGACCTCATGGCTCCGGAACTCAATCCCTCTACCAATAAAGGCCATCACACCATAGGCCTTCTTCATAACCCTATCAACCTGGGTGGCAACTTTCAGGGATCTATGTACATGGACACCGAGATCCCTCTGCTCATCCACACTACCAAGAAATTTACCATTAGCCAAATATTCCTCATTCCTGTTATTCTTTCCAAAGTGAATCACCTCACACTTCACCACATCAAACTCCATTTGCCACCTCTCAGCCCAGCTCTGCAGCTTATCTATGTCCCTCTGTAACCTGCAACATCCTTCCGCACTGTCTACAACTCCACCGACTTTAGTGTCGTCTGCAAATTTACTCACCCATCCTTCTGCGCCCTCCTCTAGGTCATTTATAAAATGACAAACAGCAACGGCCCCAGAACAGATCCTTGTGGTACGCCACTCGTAACTGAACTCCATTCTGAACATTTCCCATCAACCACCATTCTCTGTCTTCTTTCAACTAGCCAATTTCTGATCCACATCTCTAAATCACCCTCAATCTCCAGCCTCCGTATTTTCTGCAATAGCCGACCATGGGGAACCTTATCAAACGCTTTACTGAAATCCATATACACCACATCAACTGCTCTACCCTCGTCCACCTGTTCAGTCACCTTCTCAAAGAACTCGATAAGGTTTGTGAGGCATGACCTACCCTTCACAAAACCATGCTGACTATCCCTAATCATATTATTCCTATCTAGATGATTATAAATCGTATCTTTTATAATCCTCTCCAAGACTTTACCCACCACAGACGTTAGGCTCACCGGCCTATAGTTACCAGGGTTATCTCTACTCCCCTTCTTGAACAAAGGGACCACATTTGCTATCCTCCAGTCCTCTGGCACTATTCCTGTAGCCAATGATGACCTAAAAATCAAAGCCAAGGCTCACCAATCTCTTCCCTGGCTTCCCAGAGAATCCTAGGATAAATCCCACCAGGCCCCGGGGACTTATCTATTTTCACCTTGTCCAGAATTGCCAACACTTCTTCCCTACGCACCTCAATGCCATCTATTCTAATAGCCTGGGTCCTCAGCATTCTCCTCCACAATATTATCTTTTTCCTGAGTGAATACTGACGAAAAGTATTCATTTAGTATCTCGCTTATCTCCTCAGCCTCCACACACAGCTTCCCACCACTGTCCTTGACTGGCCCTACTCCTACCCTAGTCATTCTTTTATTCCTGACATACCTATAGAAAGCTTTAGGGTTATCCTTGATCCTACCTGCCAAAGACTTCTCATGTCCTCGCTTGGCTCTTCTTAGCTCTCTCTTTAGATCCTTCCTCGCTTCCCTGTAACTATCAAGCGCCCCAACTGAAACTTCACGCCTCATCTTCACATAGGCCTCCTTTTTCCTCTTAACAAGAGATTCCACTTCTTTGGTAAACCACGGTTCCCTCGCTCTACCCTTTCCTCCCTGTCTGACTGGTACGTACTGATCAAGAACACGCAATAGCTGTTCCTTGAACAAGCTCCACATATGCAGTGTGCCCAACCCTTGCAGCCTACTTCTCCAACCTACACATCCTAAGTCATGTCTAATGGCATCATAATTGCCCTTCCCCCAGCTATAACTCTTGCCCTGCGGGGTATACTTATCCCTTTCCATCACTAATGTAAAGGTCACCGAATTGTGGTCACTGTCTCCAAAGTGTTCACCTACCTCCAGATCTAACACCTGGCCTGGTTCATTACCCAAAAGCAAATCCAAAGTGGCCTCACCTTTTGTTGGCCTGTCAACATATTGTGTCAGAAAACCCTCCTGCACACATTGTACAAAGAACGACCCATCCAATGTACTCGAACTATATATTTTCCAGTCAATATTAGGAAAGTTAACGTCTCCCATAACAACTACCCTGTTACTTTCGCTCTTTTCCAGAATCATCTTCGCCATCCTTTCCTCTACATCTCTAGAACTATTAGGTGGCCTATAGAAAACTCCCAGCAGTGTGACCTCTCCTTTCCTGTTTCTAACCTCAGCCCATACTACCTCGGAAGAAGAGTCCCCAACTTGCATCCTTTCTGCCACCGTAATACTGTCCTTGACTAGCAACGCCACACCTCCCCCTCTTTTGCCCCCTTCTCTGATCTTACTAAAATACCTAAACCCCGGAACCTGCAACAACCATTCCTGTCCCTGCTCTATCCATGTCTCTGAAATGGCCACAACATCGAAGTCCCAGGTACCAACCCATGCTGCCAGTTCCCCTACCTTATTTCGTATACTCCTGGCATTGAAATAGACACACTTCAAACCACCGACCTGAACACTAGCGCCCTCCTGCGAAGTCAAATCTGTGCTCCTGACCTCTCTACTCTCAATCACCCGTACCCCAAAACTACAATCCAAATTCCCATGCCCTTGCTGAATTAGTTTAAACCCCCCCCAAAGAGTACTAACAAATCTTCCCCCCTTAGGTTCAGATGTAGACCATCCTGTCTATAGAGGTCCCACCTTCCCCAGAAAGAGCCCCAGTTATCCAGAAATCTGAATCCCTCCCGCCTGCACCATCCCGGTTGAATTCACATCTGACTTTCTGTGGCAGCAGACCTTGAACTGATTGGCCTGCTCGGCAATATCAGAGATAGTTAAGCGTCAACCACATCACTGCTGAACTAGTCACCTATAGGCCAGACAGGGTAAGCAGGGAAGATTTCTTCTCCTGAAGGATATTGGTGAACCTGCTGGGCTTTGAGAAATTTCGCTAGCTTCATGAGTATTATGAATGACGCAACAATTTTATTTCTGATTTATTAATTCATTCAATTGAAAGTCCCCCAGCTGCCATAAAACCAGCGGCTGGTTTAGCTCACTGGGCTAATTCGCTGCTTTTTAAAGCAGACCAAGCAGGCCAGCAGCATGGTTCGATTCCCGTACCAGTCTCCCCGGCCAGGTGTCGGAGTGTGGCGACTAGGGGCTTTTCACATTAACCTCATTGAAGCCTAGTCGTGACAATAAGCAATTTTCATTTTCAAACCATATGGTGTAGGAGCAGAAGGTGGCCATTCGGCCCATGGAATATGATCTGCCATTCAATGAGATCGTGGCTGATCTAATAAATCCTCAACTCCACTTTTCCGCCTTATCCCCATAATCCTTGATTCCCTGACTAATGAAAAATCTGTCTGTCACAGTCTTGGACATATTTATTGACCCGGCCTCTCCAATTCTCTGCACCATAGAATTACTCCCCTCTGAGAGACGAAATTCCTCTTCATCCACGTCTGAAATGAGCGACACCTTACTCTGAGATGGTACCCTACAGTCCCAGACTCTCCCACAAGCAGAAACAACCTCGAGCATCCACACTGTCAAGCTCCTTGAAAATACTACATATCTCAGTAAGTTCGCCTCTCATTGTTCAAAACACCAATGCGTGTAGGTCTTCCCAATTTAGACTCTCCTCATGTCAGTCTCTGTGGTGAAATTGGTCAACGTTTTTCGCTGCAAACCGAGAGGTTTGTGTTTCAAGACTTTCCACGGCCGGATTCCTCTCTATTTGATGACAGGCGCAGTAACGATGTGCCGAAGAACCTCTTTATGTGCTGTGAAATTCCAGCTACCAATTAAAATCCATCCACACCCGAGATTAACCTAATGAACCTTCTCTGGACTGCCTCCAAAATATCTATCCTGAGGGAAGGAGACCAAAACTGCTCACATCATTGCAATATGCCCTGGTGGAATTTGTATTCGAGTCTCTGGATTAATAGTTTATGCCTCCAGATTACCAGTCCAGTAATATATTGCGAAGCACCCCTAGGACTGTAATATCACCACATCTAAAAGATGGAGCAACTGAAACATAAAATACTCCTGCATTGGATCACATCTGGGTCATGGGCTCAGGTATCTGTTGTGAGAAGTGATATTGATTCCACTGAGACAAGACTGTTAACCTATCATGGTTTGCATGTTGACATTACATTCTGAAATATTGCTCAGTGTATCTAAAGTTCTTATTCTGGGTGCAGCCTTACATGGGTCAATTTAATTTTCAGAGGCTAGTCTTTTCTTCGTCTTGTGTCTTATTCTTGTTATAAATTTAGAGTACCCAATTAATTTTTTCCAAATCAAGGGGCAATTTAGCGCAGCCAATCCACCTACCCTGTACATCTTCGGGTTTTGGGGGTGAAAGCCACGCAGACACGGGGAGGATGTGCAAACTTCACGCAGTCAGGGACCGAGAGTCGGGATCGAACCTGGTACCTCGGCACCGTGAGGCAGCAGTGCGAACAACTGCATGACCATGCTGCCCCGTCTTGTGTCTAATTCGGACACGATGGTAATGGTGAGCGGTAATTCCACTGGCTCCATATAAAATGTCAGTAATTCCAAAAATAGCATCTGAACACAAGCAAGGCAGAAACATATATACAACTGGGTCTTCACACTGCATGAGCTGCACGGTCACATTGGTTGGAAGCTCGGATTGTTTTCCTTCGAACCGAGCAGTTTTTGGGAGGCGTGGTAAAAATGGTCAAAATTATGAATGGCTTTGTTTGATTAATTAGGAAGAAAGTTGATTCACTGGCAGGAGGGTCAGAAATCAGAAGACACTAATTTATGAAATATTAATTTCCCCCTCATTATAAACCTATCGAATTGTAAAAGGACTGGACAGGGAAGATGCAGAAAGGATGTGTCCGATGGCGGGGAAGGTAGAACCAGGGGTCACAATCTAAGGATACGGGGTAAACCATTTAATACTGAGATGAGGAGTAATATCTTCACCCTGGGAGTTGTGAACTTGTTGAATTCTCTACCACAGAACGAAGTTGACTCCAAAGTATTGTATGTTTTCAAGGAGGAGTTAGATAAAACTCTTGGGGAACAAAACTCTGAAGGGACCAAATGATATGGAGGAAAGTGGGAACAGGTTACTAAGGTGGATGATCAGCCATGATCATAATGAATAGCGGAGCAGGCTCGAAGGGCATAATGGTCTACTCCTGCTCTACTTTCTCTGGCACTGTATTACATCAAATCTGTTTATTCTCATGTTAAATGAGACTCTGTCTTTATTTCTATTAAAGTAGCCCCTGTCCCTGTCTATACCACACTGTACTGTTTGTGCTGCACTCAATTAAGAATACGCTAGAACATACATAGGATTAGATCACATTAAGTTCCGCCTCTTCTATATTCCACACGAATTTGCATCTTCACATCACGCCAAGGCCTGTCTCTGTTGATATTAACCGGACCATGTTCCTGTTACCTGTCTCGATATTATAAATTATTGGGCATGTTTGCTTGTTTCTCCAAGTACAATCATCGTTGATTTTGAGATTATGTTAATTCATGTTAATATCTATAAGTAGTTGTATTAAATGTGTATTTGCTTTGCTATCATGTGGGCAATATTGAGTTGAATATTTTACCAACATCCCAGTAATGAATTGATCTTGTGAGACATGTCTACATGTGAACACCGGTGCACTGCAATTCCCAAAATTTCATGGAAATCTCTGTTTTGTTCAAAATGATGAATTTACTCTTGTGTTATACTCTATCGAATGGAAAGTTTTTTTTCATGATGGTGATTATTTTCCTGCCTCGATTTATATTAACCGATCATCTGTGCACTGGCAGAGTTAGACAGAACCGTGTTCTCACAGTATCGCCACGATGGTAATGGTGGGCACCCATAGGAGAAATGTCCACCCAATCATAAAACACTCATCTGGTTAAGAAGAGCAACTAAAATCGTTGCAAAAGCGTATTAGCCGTTAGTGTAGGTATGCATATGAAACATTTTTCTTAATTTTTGCAACTCCAAACGATCAAGGCGTATTGTTATCTTCAGAATTATTTGGTTGATTTTGCGATATCTTCATATGTCTCGGTCCTCAGCTCTGGTATTCATTCCCTACACCTCGTTACCTCAATTCCCTTATTAAAATCATCCCATAACCGGCCTCATCAACCACATTTTTAACCATCTGGCCTAATAACTCTGTACACGTATATTAATCCAGACCTTGACCAGGAATGACTGCAATAGACCCTGCCTTAGTTTATAATATTCTAGATACTGTATCAATAATCACTGCTTTAGATCCTATCTCATTTAAGTTAATGAAACTTTGTATCGGTAATCGCTGCACTAGAACATGTCTCGGTTTATGTTAATCTATACCCTGTATCAGTAATCACTGCACGGGATCCAGGGGCTGGTTTAGCTCACTGGGCTAAATCGCTAGCTTTTGAAGCAGACCAAGTAGGCCAGCAGCACGGTTCGATTCCCGTGCCAGCCTCCCCAGACAGGCGCCGGAATGTGGCGACTCGGGGCTTTTCACAGTAACTTCATTGAAGCCTACTCGTGATAATAACCGATTTTCATTTCATTTCATTTCAATCTCAATTTAGGTTAACCTACACCCTGTACCCCTGAAGGATAGGATCTATTCACATTTGGAAGAAAATAGACTTATCAGTGACAGGTAGCATGGTTTTGTGCAGGGAAGGTCATGTCTTACAAACCTAATAGAATTCTTTGAGGAAGTGACAAAGTTAATTAATGAGGGAAGGGCTGTAGATGTCATATACAGGGACGTCAGTAAGGCGTTTGATAAAGTTTCCCATGGCAGGTTGATGGAAAAAGTGAAGTATGGTGTTCAGGGTGTACTAACTAGATGGATAAAGAACTGGCTGGGCAACAGGAGACAGAGAGCAGCGTTGGAAGGGAATGTCTCAAAATGGAGAACGGTGACGAGTGGTGTTCCACAGGGATCCGTGCTCAGACCACTGTTGTTTTTGATACACATAAATGATCTGGACGAAGGTATAGGTGGTGATGAGCATGTTTGCAGATGATACTAAGATTGGTGGAGTTGCAGATAGCGAGGAGGACTGTCAGAGAATACAGCAAAATATTGATAGATTGGAGAGTTGGGCAGAGAATTGGCAGATCGAGTTCAATCCAGGAAAATGCGAGGTGATGCATTTTGGAAGATCTAATTCAAGAGCGGACTATATGGTAAATGGAAGAGTCCTGGGGAAAATTGATGTACAGAGAGATCTGGGAGTTCAGGTCCATTGTACCCTGAATATGGCAACGCAGGTCAATAGAGTGGTCAAGAAGGCATACAGCATGCTTGCCTTCATCCGACGGGGTATTGAGTACAAGAGTCGGCAGGTCATGTTACAGTTGTATAGGACTTTGGTGAGGCCACAATTGGAATACTGCATGCAGTTCTGGTCGCCACATTACCAGAAGGGTGTGGACGCTTTAGAGAGGGTGCAGAGGAGGTTCACCGGGATGTTGCTTGGTATGGAGGGTACAAGCTATGAAGATAGGTTGAGTAGATTAGGATTGTTTTCGTTGGAAAGACGGAGGTTGAGGGGGGACCGGATTGAGGTCTACAAAATTATGAGAGGTATGGACAGGGTGAATAGCAACACGCTTTTTCCAAGAGTGGGGGTGTCAATTACAAGGGGTCACGATTTCAAGGTGAGAGGGGGAAAGTTTAAGGGAGATGTGCGTGGAAAGTTTTTTACGCAGAGGGTGCCTGGAATGCTTTGCCAGCGGAGGTGGTCGAGGCGGGCACTTTAGCATCATTTAAGATGCATCTGGACAGATATATGAACGTGCGGGGAACGGAGGGAAGTAGATCCTTGGAAAATAGGCGACAGGTTTAGATAAAGGATCCGGATCGGCGCAGGCTGGGAGGGCCGAAGGGCCTGTTCCTGTGCTGTAATTTTCTTTGTTCTTTGTATTAGTGATCATTGCTTTAGACTCTGTCATAGGGTCATGGAGTCTGAGAGTTTTACAGTATAGAAAGATGCCCTTCCACCGATCATTTCTGCGACGACAATCAAACACCTATCTATTCTAAGATTGTCCATAGATGGTCTTCCTACCATAAAATCATAAAACATAGGAGCAGAACCCGTCCTTTTAGTCCATCGAGTCTGCTCCACATTGAATCATGACTGTTATGTTTCTAATCCTCATTCTCCCGCCTTCTCCCCATAATCCCTGGTCCCGTAATTAATCAATAATCTGTCTGCCTCTATCTTATAGACCCTCAGTGATTTGGCCTCCACAGCCTTCTGCGGGAATGAGTTCCACAGATTCAAGACCCCCTGGTTGAATAAAGTTATCCTCTTCTCAGTTGTGAAGGATTGTCCCTTAAATCTGAAGCTGTGCCCTCGGGTTCTCGTTTCACCTACTAGGCCTCTCACTATTCTGAAAGTTTCAATGTGACCCCACCCCCACACACCGCCCCGCGGCCCACTCTGCTCACGACGCCTCATCCTTCTAAACTCTATCCAGCACAGACCCAGAGTCCTCAACCGCTCCTCATATGACAAGTCCGTCATTCCGAGGATCAGTCTTGTGAATCTCCTCTGGAGCTTCTCCAAGGCCAGCACGTTGTTTCTTAGATAAGGCGACCAAAACTGCTCACAATATTCCAAATGGGGTCTGACCAGAGTCTTATAGAGCGTCAACAGTTACATCCCTGCTCTTGTAATCTAGCCCTCGCGACATGAATGCTAACATTGCATTTGTCTTCCCAGCTGCCAACTGAACTTGCATGTTAACCTTAAGAGAATCGTCAACTAGAATTCCTAAGTGCATTTGAGCTTCTGATTTCCTACGCCCTACTCCAATTAGAAAATACTCTATGTTTCCTCCAAAATGCAGAACTTTACACTTTTCTACATTGTATTCCATCTTCCACTGCTTTGCACACTCTCTTAGCCTGACCAGGTCTTTCTGCAGCCTCTCTGCTTCCTCAGCACAATCTGTCCCTCTACGTATCTGAGCATCATCTGAAAACGTAGCATTAGTGCCCTCAGTTCAAAGGTAATAATAAAATCTTTATTAGCTTTTACATTACATCAGCCTTTAAAGGCTTCCGTATCCTCTGGCATCCCAGTAATCTTCTCCACATTGCATCCTTTGCTTTTATGCTGTCCTTGACTTCCCTTGTCAACCATGGATGCTCTGTCCTCCCCTCAGCATGGTTTCTCCTCTTTGGGATTAATTTTTGCAGTGCCTCGCGAATAATCCCCAAAACGTCCTGCCACTGCTGTTCCACTGTCTCCCTGCTCGGCTCCCTGTCCAATCAAATCTGGCCAGCTCCTCCCTTTATCTTTGTAGTTACCTTTATTCAATTGTAATACCGTTACATGTCATTACAGCTTCTACCTCCCAAACTGCAGGGTGAATTATATCATATTGTGGTCATTGCCCGTGAGTGTTCCTTCATCTTAAGTTCCCTACTCAAGTCTCATTATACATCACCAAATGCAGAACTACCTGTTCACGACTGGGATCTATCACAAGCTGCTCCAAAAAAAACATCTCGTCAGTATTTCACAAAATTCCTTTTCTTGGGATCTGCTACCAAACTGACTTTCCCTGTCCTCCTCCATATTGAAGTCCCCCATGATTATTATAATATTTCCTCTCTTATGTGCCTTTTCAATCTGCTGATTGATATTGTGCCCCACATTCTGACTACGGCTAGGGGGCTGTACGTACCTCTCATCAGGGTCTTTTTTCCTTTGAGATTCGTCAACTCTGCCCACAGGGATTCTACACTTTCGGACACTAAATTGCTTCTTGCTATCGAGTTAATTTCATTCCTTACTCGCAATGCAACCCCGCCCCCTTTGTCCATGCATGCCAATTTCAATGTGTGCAATGAGTTCATTTACCTTGTTCCGTATACTGCCCACATTTAGGTACAATACCCTCCGTTCTGCGTTGACCATCCCTTCTCATCGTTGTCCCTTTTTCTGCTGTGCCTGAAGTTGCATACACACCTCTATCCATACTCCCTACTCTAGCACGTGTTCAGGAAACTTTACTAACCTCCCCTAAGCCCTCGGCCCGTTTCACTCGGTTAATGTCCTGATCATTACCCTGCACTCTCACCTTCTCTTTTAACTTTGGTTTTCTAATTTTTCATACAACCGACCGCCCTCCCCCCAATATTTCGTTTCAATGCATCACTTCTCAGCATTGAATTGTATCTGCCACCTCTCTACCTGTGAACATGAAAAAGCCAGTGACCTGTTGCAGCCTAGGCTGGACGCATCCTTGTTACAACACCAGGGACGGCGGGACTGTCATATGAGGAGAGATTGACTACGTTAGGAATGTTCTCGATGGAGTTCAGAAGAATGAGTGGGGATCTCATAGAGACATATAAAATTCCCGCAGGACGAGACAGTGTAGATGCAGGGAAGATGTTCCCGATGATGGGTGTGTCCAGAACCAGGGGTCACTGCCTGAGGATTCAGAATTCATTTCGGACAGAGATAAGGAGACATTTCGTCACCCAAAGAGTGGTGAGCCTGTGGAATTTATTAGCACAGGAAATAGTTGATTCTAAAACATTGAATATGTTCAAGAGGCGGCTGGATATATCACTTGGGGAGAATGGGATCAAAGGCTGTGGGGAGAAAGCAGGATTAGGATATTGAGTTGGATGATCAGCCATGATCGTGACAAATGGCGGAGCAGGCTCGAAGGGCCAAAAGGCCTCCTCCTCCGAACTTCTATGTATCTATGTATGTAATCCTCTTCCCTGTTTACTACATTGTCAATTTGGGAGACACACGAAACAGTTCAATTGATATCCTGTGAACCCGAGCCCCGAGTCCTGTCTATTAATATATAACAGAAAAAGCAGTGCTGCTAATATTACCCACTGGAGAATAACACTGTACCCCACCCAATCTGAAACAATTGTTAAGAACTGCCCCTTAGTCACTGTTGTGCACATTCTGCTCCTGCCCCTTTAACCACCTAAGCATCAATTTTCCCCACTTTTCATATATGACACAGACATTAAGATATTTGTCCCAGACCTTTCCATTCCTCGTGTCCCATCAGAATTCCAAGGACAGCTTCAGTAACGCTTTGCTTGTCTAAACTATTCCGTCTAATTCTCGCAGGCCAGGTACAGTACGGGGTTGCATACAGAGCAAAGCTTCCTGCACACTGAACCAGCAAACACTCTCAGGCCAAATGCATCACAGGATCAGATAAAGACGAAAGCTTCCTGAAACCTGTCCCATTATACACTCCCAGGGCCCCAACAGTAAACATTTAGTTACTGAGTAAACTTCCCTTAACAATTTCTCCTCAAATACTCGAAGGACAGGTACAGTACAGAGCAAAGCCCCCTCCACAACATCCGCCAACTAACATGTGAAGGACAGGTAAAACACATGTGAGGAACAGAGTAAATTTGCCGTACCATCAGATACTTGCAGAGCAGGAAAAACGCAGGGTATGTGGAGAGTTAAATTCCTGATACTCCGTCCCATTAATCGGTATGAAACAGGAATTATTTGTGCAGGGGTTTGGTGTGAAAATGTCCACACACACGCACAAACACTCAGAAAAAAACGGACGTGTCTTAATGTATATAATCTCAACCGTGTAACGGTGAGTCTTGGGCCGACCCTGCAATCGACCCTGTCACGTTTTGAACGAATTTATACCCTGAATCAGTAATCACTGCATTAGACGTTATCTCAGTTTTCGTTAATCTAGATCCTCCATCAATAACTACGGTACTAGAATCTGTCTCACTTTATATTAATATCGACGCTCTATCAGCAATTAGTGCTCTAGAATCCTGTCTAAATTTACATTACTGAAGACCCCCCCCCCCCCATTAGAAATCACTGCACTCGGCCTTGTCTCAGTTTATATTAATCTAGACCCTGTATCAGGAACTACTGTACTAGACCCTGTTTCAGTTTATGTCTAACTTAGGCTTTGTTGCATTACATAGACACATAGAAGTATAGAAGCATAAACAATAGGTGAAGGAGTAGGCCGTTCGGCCCCTTGAACTTGCTCTTCCATTCATTGTGATCGTGGCTGATCATCCAGACTCTGTAGACTCTTCTCGCTTTCCCTCCATATCCTATGATCCCTATAGCCACCAGAACCATATATAATTCCTTCCAGTAAACATAAAAAGTTGTGGCCTCAACTGTTTTGTGTGGTAGAGAATTCCACAGATTCACCGCTCTAAGTCAATACATTTCTCCACATCTATATCCTTAGACTGTGTCCCTGATTCTGGACTCCTCTCCATTAATCATTGCTGCACACCCTGTCTCCGTTATTATGAATATTTACCCTGTAACAGTAACCCCTGCATTAGAACCCTGCACCAGTTATTGTGAATCCCGGTCTTTTCAAAGTATCATAGAATCACGACAGTGCAGAAGGAGCCCAGTCGGCCCATCGAGTCTGCACCGGCCCTCCAAAACGGCACCCCACTGAGGACCACTCTTCCACCCTTTCTCCATAACCCCACCTAACCTTTGCATACTCAGGGGAAATCTTTTAGAATGGCCAATCCATCTAACCTGCGCATCTTTGGACTGTGGGAGGAAATTCTCGGTTTCCACTGCACTGCACTGTCTCCACTTGTATTAATCGAGGCCCTGTTTTAGTCATTCCGGGACACCGCTGGCTCTGTTTATTTAATGTCAGTTTATGTACCTGTAAATGATGCGCTTCTCTCTGTTTTAGTTATTAATGTGCGGGACAATACCAATATTAATCGTGATGTGGAGCTGCCGGCGTTGGACAGGGGTGAGCACAGTAAGAAGTCTTACAACACGAGGTTAAAGTCCAACAGGTTTGCTTCATACACTAGCGTTCGGAGCACTGCTCCTTCCTCAGGTGAATGAAGAGGTATGTTCCAGAAAGATATATATCGGCAACTTCAAAGATGCAAACAATGCTTAGAATGCGAGCATTTGCACGTAATTAAGTCTTTACAGGTCCAGAGTTAGGGGTAACCCCAGGTTAAAGAGGGGTGAATTGTCTTTAGCCAGGACACTTGGTAGGATTTTGCAAGCCAAGCCAAATGGTGGGGGATGAATGTAATGCGACATGAATCCCAGGCCTCGGTTGAGGCCGCACTCATGTGTGCGGAACTTGGCTATAGGTTTCTGCTCGGTGATTCTGCCTTGTTGCGGGTCACCTCACAATGCTCCACTTCTCCACTTCCACCCTAAACACATTAAAGAAGCCATCCCCGATGGACAAGCCCTCCATATACACAGGATCTGCTCAGACAAGGAGGAGCGTAACAGACATCTACAGACGCTGAAAGATGCCCTCGTCCAAATGGGTATGGCGCTCGACTAATCAATCGATAGTTCCAACACGCCACAGCAAAAGAATGCACCGACCTCCTCAGAAGACAACTATGGGACTCAACCGACAGAGTACCCTTCGTCGTCCAGTACTTTCCCAGAGTGGAGAAACTACGACATCTTCTTCACAGCCTTCAACACGTCATCGATGAAGATGAACATCTTGCCAAGGTCATCCCCACATCCCCACTACTGGCCCTCAAACAACTGCGCAACCTCAAACAGACCATTGTTTGCAGCAAACTACCCAGCCTTCAGGAGAACAGCGACCATGACACCACACAACCCTGCCAGGGCAATCTCTGCAAGACGTGCCAGATGATCGACATCGATACCACCACTACACGAGAGAACACCATCCACCATGTATGCGGTACATACTCGTGCGACTAGGCCAATGTTGTCTACCTCATACCCTGCAGGAAAGGATGTCCTGAAGCATGGTACATTGGCGAGACCATGCAGACGCTGCAACAATGAATGAACGGACAGTGCACAACAATCACCAGGCAGGAATGGTCCCTACCAGTCGGTGAACACTTTAGCAGTCAAGGGCATTCAGCCTCTGATCTCCGGGTAAGCGTTCTTCAAGGAGACCTTCAGGACGCGCGATAACGCAGAATCGCCGAGCTGCAACTTATAGCTTAGTTCCACACACATGGGTACGGCCTCAATCGGGACCTGGGATTCATGTCGCATTACATTCATCCCCCACCATCTGGCCTGGGCTTGCAAAATCCTATCAACTGTCTGGGCTTGAGATAATTCACACCTCTTTATCCTGGGGCTACCCCTATCTCCGGATCTGTAAAGACTTAATTACCTGCAAATGCTCGCATTATAAGCATTATCTTGCATCTTTGAATTTGTCTATACATATGTTTCTAGAACCTTCCTCTTCATTCACCTGAGGAAGGAGCAGTTCTCCGAAAGCTAGTGTTTGAAACAAACCTGTTGGACTTTAACCTGGTGTTGTAAGATTTCTTACAATATTAATCGTGCAATGGGTTACATCTCATTTATTACCGCACTCCTCCGCATCTCTGTTTAAAATAAAATAGGTCCTTTCTCAGTTCTCTCTCAATTAGACTCTCTCAGTGTTTATATCTTTCGATATTATTCCAGTTATTAATACATTAGATCATTCTTCTGTGGCATCTATAAGTTACTTTAGTTGAGTTTTTACCTGTAGTTAGATGATGTATTTATTAATATTTTACTGCACATTGTGTTTCGTAGTATTACATTTATCCCTGCTTCAGTTATCACTGTTCTTAACCGTGTAACAAATAGAACAGAACAGGCCCTTCGGCCCTCAATGTTGTGCCGAGCCATGATCACCCTACTCAAACCCACGTATCCACCCTATACCCGTAACCCAACAACCCCCCCTCTTAACCTTACTTTTATTAGGACACTACGGGCAATTTAGCATGGCCAATCCACCTAACCCGCACATCTTTGGACTGTGGGAGGAAACCGGAGCACCCAGGGGAAACCCACGCACACAGGGGGAGGACGTGCAGACTCCACACAGACAGTGACCCAGCCGGGAATCGAACCTAGGACCCTGGAGCTGTGAAGCATTTATGCTAACCACCATGCTACGCTGCTGCCCTGGGACTTGTTGCTGGAATGATTGAACAGGACCATGTTTCGTTTTATCTTTCCCTCGGCATTGTATCTGTGTATATAATGCTCTCTGCATTTAAACATTTGAATAAGAAGGACCATGTTTCTATACGTACCACAATTCACCCTTTCTCAGGTATGACTGCACGAGACTGTGTTTACTGTTTTAACAAATAGGTGCAGTCACATTCAGAAATGCACTGAGAATCACATCTCTCTACTGCAATAGGGGCTGGTTTAGCTCACTTGGCTAAATCGCTGGCTTTTAAAGCAGGCCAGCAGCCTCCCCAGACAGGCGCCGGAATGTGGCGACTAGGGGCTTTTCACAGTAACTTCATTGGAGCCTACTCGTGACAATAAGCGATTTTTATTTCATTTTTTCATTTCATTTCAATTGGCTCTTTTTTAATCATTGCATTAGACCTTATATCTGTTAATATTACATTATGTGCGGATTAATTAAGTGATGCATGAATGAAACTCTGTTTCATTCGCGGCTGAAGTCTTCCCCCACAAAATAATGCAACAGGTTTATTTCCATTGATTCCCGCACAATCAACATCCTGGGGGTTGTCATTGACCGGAAACTGAACTGGACAAGCCAGACGAATACTGTGGCTGCCAGAGCAGTTCAAAGGATAGAGATCCTGTGGCGAGTGACTCACAGCCCGATTGCCCAAAGCCTGTCCACCATCTTCCAGGCAAAACTCTGAAGTGTAATGGAATACAAGCTCCACTTGTCTGGAGTGCAGCTTCAACAAATCTCAAGAAGCTTTACACCATCCAGGACAAATCAGTTGCTTTATTGTTGCCATCCACAAGATTTACTGTTGGAACTAATAAAGGTTTCATATTCAGCACCTACCAGACCCACGGCGACAACCATCAACAAGGACCAGAGCAGCAGATACTTTGGAACACCACCAACTGGAGATTCCTGTCCAAGTCACTCAACACTTTGACTTGGAAACATATCGCCGTTCCTTCACCGTGGCTGGGTGAAAATACTGGATATCTCTCGCTAATACAGTATGGGTGTAACTGTATATCAGGGACTGCAGCGTTTCAAGGTGGCAGCTCACCACCACCTTCTGAATGGCAACTTGGAATGGGCCATAATTGCTGACCCGATCAGTGGCGTCATATCGCGCAAATGAATGAAAACAACAAAAGGTTGTCTAAAAAATTGACAAATAGATAGACAGACAGATAGATAGATTGATGGATAGATAGATAAATATATGAAAGATATATAGATAGAGAAAGTAAGATAGATAGATAGAAGAAAGAAAGAAAGAAAGGTGGAATTTTATTTTGAATATACTAACTGATTTTTGTTCGTTCATGGGATGTGGATGTCGCTGGCTGATCCTGCAGTTCTTACCCATCCCTGAGGGCATTTAAGAGTCAACCACATTGCTGTGGAGTCATCTGGAGTCATATGTAGGCCAGGCTAGTTAAGGGCGACAGGTGTCCTTCCCTGAAGGACATCAGTGAACCAGATGGGTTTTGATTAGACAGAACAATGGTTTCATGGTCATCATTAAACTTTTAATTCCAGAGTTTTCTTGATTCAAATTTCACCACCTGCCGTGGTGGGAGCCCGGGTCCCCAGAGCTTGACTCTGGGTCTCTGGATTACTAGTCCAGCGACAATACCACTGCAACACTGCCTTGTGACACTCACTTGTGTTTGGAAGAATGCATTTTGTCGTATCAATCAGTATTAGCTGTTATGGAAGTTCGTTGCAAAGGCAAATACATCTTTAAAACTCCTGCCGATCTGTTCTCATCTCTTTATTTCAGACTACACATCGATTAATTAATATCTCTGTTCTCTCTCAGACTTAATTCACTTACAAAAGCATAATGAATAACTATTTGGTATTGTGTGATTGGTCTGGTAATGGGTGTGTAATATTTTGCTGCAAGGTTGGAGCGAATCTTGAGATATTCACTTCATCACCAGGCTGAGGAAATGAAACACAGGGGCCATATTGAACTTCACATTGCACAACACTGTCACACACTCCATTGTGTTGGAGATGGCTAATTCAGCCTTGTGTTCATCTGTGGCAATTACCCGCTGTTTCCTTTCATGGTCCGAATTGTCCTTCGCCCTTTTGGCTGAATGGATTTCTGTTTGCTTTTGTTGTGGTCACTGATTGTGAGAGACAGAGTCTGAAACTGTGTGTGTATGGAATGAAATGAAAACTGAAAATCGCTTATTGTCACGAGTAGGCTTCAATGAAGTTACTGTGAAAAGCCCCCTAGTCGCCACATTCCGGCGCCTGTCTGGGGAGGCTGGTATGGGAATCGAACCGTGCTGCTGGCCTGCTGGAAAAGCCAGCGATTTAGCTCAGTGAGCTAAACCAGCCCCTATATGTCTGTACGTGTGTGTGTGTGTGCGCGTATCTGTGTGTGGATAGGTGTGTCTATGTACGCGCCTGTGTGTCTATATGGGCCGATTAGTCTGGAACACATCATTATTCATTGTTTGCAAAATGGCGTTGCCAATAATTGCAATTATGTTTCAGCACAGGACGACATTTTATTGAGATTACCTTCCACATCCTATGCTGCACTCAATATGTACTTGTAATGTATTGTCCTGAGTGATCTAGACAGTAATATCAAGCTGTCCATTCAATTGAAAAGGCAAATATATCTTTCAAATTACTTACATATCGGTCCAGCTCGCTTTCTCTGTCTCAGGCTGCACCTAAATCAGTTGAACCCTCTTCTCTCTCTCAGACTTCACTCACTCACACAGGCACACAGCAGCCGAGTCTGGAACCTAGTGTTTAAATGGCACCTCGTGTATAAATCTTTTTTGCTGAAGGCAAATAATTAAGCACCAAAACGTCATCAGAGGAAAATTCCGTGCCAAAAAGGCAATGGATCATTCACTTAACCTCTCTCCCTTTCCTCCCCTCTCACTCCCCCCCCCCCCCCCCCCCCCCATCTCTCTCGCTCTGACACCAAGTGACTTCAAACTTTCTACATTAGTATAACCTCTGTTAACAGATTGTTGCTTTAATTTCCCTTCATCTCTCCAGATTATTATTTGTATTATGACCAGTGAAGATCATCTGTGCACCTCCCGATCGGTTACTGTGTTTCTAAACAAATAATATAACTTTTACAAGGGAATGGGAATGGAGGTGAATGTAATGCTGAGAGCGGCAGCAATCTGTGTGGGTGTTCTTGATGCTGTCAGAGTGAGTTCACCCTCACAGGCAGGAAGACTGTTCACGGTGATAACATGAAACTGACGCCTGCTGTTTCATTCTCAGGTAACACAACTTCCTGTTTCTCTGCTGCTGGTTCCAAACCGCACATCTCACTTCTGAGCAGAAAATAAATCCAGGGACCACAATCTGGTGAGAACATCTGTCAGTGCGGCCTATATGTGCCCACAGAGTCAGGGCAGAGTCACACAGATCACATTGTGGTGACATTTACAAATGAACCTGTTGTGATCTGTTCAAAGATTCCATTCCAGGACATAACTGGATGGTCAGTGGATCAGTCACTGAGTTTCCCCGGTTCTCTGAAGCCAGGAAATGATATCTTGTTCCATTTCACTATTGTATCATTCTCCCGCTCTGGGTGTAATTTGTTTTTACTGTTTCTCAGTTGTGTCTCTCTTTCTAATTTCTTCGCTCAGTTTCACATCCTCTCTCTGTATCTTTCTCCATCTTTATGTGTGTCTATTTAATTAAACTGCTAAAACAAAACCATCAAGGTTTAAATCTAGTAATTAAAGAGAGACTATTACAACTGGTAGGAGGGTCTGTAACCAGAGGACACAGATGTACCGTATTGAACAGGAGGATTGTTTTTACACAGCGAGTTGTTATAAACTGGAACACACATCGGGAAAGTATGATGGAATCAGATTTAACAGTAACTTTGGAAAATGATGGATAAATATTTGAAAGTATTAAGATCTGAAGGATGAGAGGGAAGGGAACAGTTAGATGGTTCATCTCTAATCATTGTCCCAGCACCTTTTCTGTATCTCCCTCTGTCATTCATTGAGGCCGAATAAAATACAATGATTGTACAGCTTTGCTCTTGTGCTAATCCTGTCTTTAGGCAGAACCTGGGTGTGTGCAGATAATTGCCACGAATCTTTCAGAGGTTCGTTGCTGTTTACAATCCACTACTTTGGACAAAGTAACAGTGGATAGGGGCTGGTTTAGCTCACTGGGCTAAATCGCTGGCTTACCAAGCAGACCAGCAGCACGGTTCGATCCCCGGGCAGGCGCCGGAATGCGGCGACTAGGGGCTTTCCACAGTAACTTCATTGAAGCCTACTCGTGACAATAAGTGATTTTCATTTTTCATTTTCGAATAGCACTTGTTTCGAAAAAGAACAATTATCGTTAACATTTGTGGCACTAATTCTTCCTGTGATGAGGCTTTGGCTTTTAGTCTTTGTGTCCGAAACTGATGATTTAAACATATGTGTCCATAAGCTGGGACGGTAGGGTGGCGCAGTGGTTAGCACTGCTGCCTACGCCTCTGAAGACCCGAGTTCGATCCCGGTCCTGGGTCACTGTCCGTGTGGAGTTTGCACCTTCTTCCCGTGACTGTGTGGGTTTCACCCCCACAACCCAAATCTGTGAAGGTTAGGTGGATTGGCCGTGCTAAATATAAATAAATGGATACTTTAAATTTACCAAAGAAATATTGGGTTCATAAGCTGCCGGAACGGGCTCTTGCGTGTCTGTGTAAATGGAGAACTGTTGGTAAGAATGATCAGAAACAGATGCTTTTGTTTCCCCCGACAGATGCACCAATATAGGTGCCATAATGGTCCTCCCATTGGGTATAAACGATCCTAGGTGGAGTCAATCACACGCGCCTCACTCAATGAAGTTTCCAATCCACTTTTCCCGCACACATCCCTGTCACTCAGCTTGATAATGAAGCCTGGGGTAGGGCCCAAAGAATCCTTGCTTTCTGATAGTTTCACTTCCTCTTAAAATCAACTGTTCATGAGATCCACTGCCTCCTTTAATCGAAGATTATCACCAGTCTCTGTTATTGATACACTGGAGCCGGTCTCTGTGATTATTATTATCCCAGACCCCAGTCTGACCCCGGGCCCGGCAGTCTGTGTTATTGATACACTGGAGCCGGTCTCTGTGATTATTATTATACCAGATCCCAATCTGACCCCGGGCCCGGCAGCCTCTGTTACTGATACACTGGAACCGGTCTCTGTGATTATTATTATACCAGACCCCAGTCTGACCCCGGACCCGGCAGTCTCTGTTATTGATACACTGGAGCCGGCCTCTATGATTATTATTATACCTGACCCCAGTCTGACCCCGGGCCCGGCAGCCTCTGTTATTGATACACTGGATCCGGTCTCTGTGACTATCATACCGGTGCGGCAGTTGTAAATCACTTCGCAAATCCAAGGAGAAAATATGTTTGTTCTTTTACAAGTGCGGAGTGGGGGGCGGCGACGAGGGGGGGGGGGCGGCGGTGGAGGAAAGGACGTCAAAACATCATTGATGTGCCAGTAACGAAAGGGAAAATGCTGGAAAATCTCAGCAAGTCTGGCAGCATCTGTCTGGAGAGAAACGAGCTGACGTTTCGAGTCGGATGACTCTTTGTCAAAGCTTGACTGATGTCACTTCCTGCGGAACACATGACAGGAACATCGCCTCCAGAGCTGTGTCTGATTGGCCTGATATTATTTTTGTAAATCACAAGTTTGTGTTTATTGCAGAGGCTGAAAATCTAACCGTACATTTCGCTGATCACTAACAGAACGGTAAAAATCAGAACGGTAAATTTGATCTCTAATTGACCTCAGCGACTGTTTAATCAATAATTGTCCTGAAAACTGTTCCCTGGAAGAATAAAAAGTGCTGGATGCAGATGAAGATGTTCTATTGATTTTAGTCTCTGTCATTAATGAAACTGAACTGGCTGCCCGGAAGGGTATAAGGAGAGGGGGGGGGGGGGGCAGAGGTGGTAGTGAAGGGAGTCGAGTTTGATTAACATTCTACTGTGGCACTCAGGGAAATGGTCTCTGTGTTGTTCGTGGCATATGCACAGAACGGGGATATACGCTATTAGTTTAGTATCTGAAACTTGTAATTTAACATACATGTATTTAACATACATTAGACGTTTGCTGCCTTCATTTTATTCTGGCGTCTGAACTGTAGTTATCATCTTGTATAATTTAAAGTTCCTCCCACCAAAGAGCTCCAGCATCATATTTGTCTGTTGACTGCGGCGGGAGCGGTTACGGGTTCCTTTTTATTACTATTATTAATGCAGGTTAATATACACAGGAATTAATTTTAAATTATGTTTAAATTGCAGTGAAGTAACTTATTTTGACGTGTTGTGTTATATTCAATTGATTATATCATTTTCTCAATTATTTAATATTTAAATAGATTATTATTTATGTCTTATTTTTCTTCCCATTTTGAATTCCTGAATCCACTTCATGCTTTTATCTCACTATGTTCCTTTGTTTCTCTCTCTGTTTTTGTTGTTATTTGTTCGTTTGTCTCTCTTCGTTTCTCCGACCTTTTGTTTCCACATCACGGCACCGGGTCCCTTCACTGTACCTTGGTTCGTGAATTGGTTGAAACGGGAATTTGAGATGAATTTGATTTTCTACCTTCTGAACTTGAATGCCACGCGAAGGAACGAAAACGAGACAGTGAAAGTGTCTCTGACAGAGAGAGAGAAAGAGAGGCAAGATACCGACAGAGAAGCCGAACAGCAGAGAGAGACAGACACGAAGAGAAAGCTGAGAGACACCAAGGCAGCGAAAATGCTGAAGGAGTTCGTTAGCCCAGGAGCAAGAACGATTGGTGCCCGACTCTCACGAGAACTGAGGGACTAGCCAATCCTGACCTTGGGAAACGCCCATCAGAATCACATTGCGTGAAATCTGCAGCTGATTGGAG
Organism: Scyliorhinus canicula; assembly: GCF_902713615.1. Classification (NCBI taxonomy): domain Eukaryota; kingdom Metazoa; phylum Chordata; class Chondrichthyes; order Carcharhiniformes; family Scyliorhinidae; genus Scyliorhinus; species Scyliorhinus canicula. The sequence goes on from NW_024055477.1 coordinate 24,582, forward strand.
ATTACTCTTTAATATCAGACTAGAACTGCAACTTATTTCAAGCATGATTTTATTTCTTTCCAACTTTAAACCGGGCACCATGTTCTCCTCATATTGCTTTATGGTGATTCTCATCATCCTGCCCAGTGAATCAATATTTACTATAATATTCAATATCACACATACACATGTTCCATATGTTATGTTCACTCCCAGACGTTTGAAACATTATGTGTCTTGTTACAGGAACAAATGGCGAAGACGCAGTGTTCCAGGATCGATCTGAATTAAAGGTTCTGGAAGGACAGAACGTAACACTGGATTGTAGATACTCGACAGCTGCTCTTCAAACTCTGTTCTGGTACATCCAGTATCCCGGGAAAGCTCCAAAATATTTAATGGCAATATATAGCTCTGGGGATGTAAATATTTCGCCAAATTTACCAGCGAGGATCTTGGCGGTTTTGCATAAAGAAAACACAACGGTTCCTTTAACTATCACCGGGGCCCTTCTCTCCGACTGTGCCGTGTATTTCTGTGCCATGTTGCCCACACTGCACAGAGATATAGCAGATGCCGTACAATAACCCCACACTGAGAGTTCCAGTTAGTGCCCACCAGAGGGCGTTCTCTCGCCGATAAATATTCAACCTCCACAGTGAAAGCCAACGAGACTTTTCATAATTTCTGAGCAAGACGGGGCACCCAACAAAACCAGGCAAGGGCCACTTAGGGAATTAAAGTAGTCGCTTTCAGCTCACAGTTATAATAAAAATGAGAGTCACAAATAGATTTCTGGTGTCACCTCGTTTTTTCCTTTTGATGTTATTTCTGTGCCTGTCTGATTTATTGTGGACATTTTCCTCCGTCTTCCCGTTAGCATACCGATCCTTTTGATCACGACCGCGCACAAACTCTATATGAACAGCGTGTTTTAGTTGTCCGGATTGTTTTAATGAAAAGATTAAAATTTACAAATTAGGAACATCGATGTTAAAACACACCCCATGCATCAATCTCCCTCGATGTTCATGGCCTTTTGGAGTGTCTTTTTATATCTATCATATTTTCCACCATCTTTCATAACCCAGGGTTTCTGTCTTAAAGTGTCTAAAGAAAGTTTTTCTTCTCACCCATCTCCTCCAACAGAACCAGCTCCCGAAAAGGACAGGACACTGTAGCCGAGACCGAGACCGATATGTTTCTCTTCACTCGCAGTCACTTCACTATTCATCCGTTTCACAACCGCACACAGCGAGCAAATGGCAGTGAGGCAATAGAATCCTAAGACCTTACAGCAGATTATTGATGGTAGGATCAGGATCGGTGTCTTCAAATACTCAACACTCCTTTGACAGAGCGGATAGTGAGCAGAATGTGACGTAGCATCAGGATATTGTGGGAATATTTCTGACAGGTAATTGTGGACTAAACACCTTCCGCATTTTCTCCAATTTCCAAAATAGGGTATGAATCAGAATATTAAACACCCGCCGGTCTGATAATTCCTTGTTTGAATATGCTTTTAGATCCAGGTCATGGAGGCTCTGTTTGTCAGTAGCTGTCCTTAGATCTAAAGACAGTTGTAGAAGGGAAAACTGAAAAAGGTATATGCAACATAAGCTTCATTATTTATTCTGGCACAAGAGCACCAGATGCACAGCGCGCGAAGTTGCACTGCAGGAATTCTGGGTGGGTAAATGAAAGTTTTGCCAAACCATATTTCTCGGTAGAATTCGAGACCTCAACTCAATTCACCAGTTGAAGCTTCAAGGGGCGGCACCTGACTGTGCCGTCTATTACTGCTTTCTGTCTGTGGGAATTGTGATGGAAAGCAGTCTTACCCCCGTACGTTTACCTTGGACAGTAGCTCATTTCTCCTGTCTGTTTGGGGGTTCTACAGAATCTCGGGCAGATTAACCCGTAATATGAGCAGCGCTGTCAGCCTCTCAAACCAAATACTGCCAACAAACCAATGAAAACGTCAGGATACCGGTTCCAGAAGCGGCTGAAAAAATAAACAAAATAGAATCTTTAAAATGACAGGTAGATGCAGCTCGAAATAAACGTATCGGTTAATTAGTCTTTCCTACGCCTTTTCTTTGTTTATTCTTTTAAAAAACAGGGTTTAATGTTAGGATCAGCTCCATGGAACAGGGTAACTCTGACGTCACAAAGAATCGACAGACTGACGTCACAGATAGTACAGACTGACGTCACAGAGACTGCAGTCTGACTTTCCTCAGACGGAAGCACTGACGCATGCGCACTCTCCTACTTGTGGTGGAACAGCAATGCTGAAGCTCCCTCATACCTTCACCCTGTTATCCACATTCCCAGGGACACATTTCTGGACTCTACAGTGTATCTGGTGTAGGACTCAGTTTTATGCTCAACAGCGTTGCCTCCACTCAGTTTGGGTTCTGCTGACAGCTATTTTACAAATTGGGTTTGATCTGTGATATGAATCTGAGCTTCACTTTCGTGATCCGTTTCAGTGAGAGGGGATTAGAGTGCCTTGCCGGTTTTTCTACGGACTGAATGCATCTAGGCTCACAGAGATACGCGGCAGAGTCAGGGACAGAAGCTTAACTAAGATGTAAAGGGACTGTTTCATTGTCCTGGTCGAAATCAGCAAAAAAAAAACCGCTCTTGTTATTCTGGAGAACTAGCCCGCTACCCCTTTCCATACCTCCTCATTAAGGATCCCGGAGCTTCTGTAGAATAGTGAATGTACCAAAGAGGGAGGGATAGCTATCCGATGTATAGTAATTGCAGTTTTGTGTTACGGTCTGTCCTTCCTGAATCATCTCTGGGACATTGAATCCATCCACTAATTCTAAAACAAAGACCAACCTTTGTCAGACATCACAGTAATTGCAAACAATGGAACATAGGAAGAAACGACTCAAAAATCCACTCACCGGGCAACACGACCATGGTTAGCGGGAAAGGACATAGGAGAAATATGGCAGGTGGTTTAGATTTCAGCTAACAAATCAGAATATTTTAAATATTCTGAATGTTATAGACTGACATTGAAGAGTGAACATAGAATTGGGCATGTTTCGCTTATTGTGAATCTGAGGGACAGCTGCCGAGGAAGAGGATTGGCTGCTCTCTCAGAAATGGGACTAACAATGAACCAATCAGTGATGCTGGTGCCCTATTACTGCAGGAACACTCAAAGCTCTTTCTGTGCTAATCCGCTTGAGGTTGGCCTTCCATCGATGCACTTACACACACACCAGACGCACGTGCAAACACTTTCGTACAGACACCCAAGCAGAGGCTCACATTTACAGTTAACCAAATGTAATCGTTACCCAGTGAGGCTAAACCTATTTCAGTATCTTTCTCTTTCTTGACCTTCTGCTCAGAGTTTTGCTTCAAATCTTTCTCTCTCTCTCTCACACACACTATCCCCCATATGCTCTCCTTCCATGTGCTTGTGATAATCCTGATTATTTTGCTGACAGTCTGGTCTCAATAAAACTCGAGAGGAATCTGTAGGTATAGTATTATTTATTTTTAATCAACTTGCAAGGCTGACCCGCTCTATAGAGATTCAGAACACATACAGTCTCCTGAAGCTCCCAGAACCGACTGAGGACCAAGTCAAAGAGATCTCTGCACATATTCAAACGGCATCACGTTTCACATACAAGATTCCCATAGGTCATCCTATACACCTCCTGACCTGGCCATATAGCCTGAATGGTTCACTTCGGATTCCTCAACCATGGGCCTCTTGTTACCCAGCATCCTTTTCACCATCCTCTGCACGAGGCTCCCCTCCACCTTTCTGGCCATGCTTTGCTGAATTCCTTTGTTATTTGTCTGTGAACTCACTACCATCAGACCGGCTCTATCATCTACATTATTCTAACTAATAATCCTACTTTATATCACATTCGTTTGTTCAATTCCTATCCGATGCCACGAATGGGTCATGTGCAGCAATTTCCCCAACAGCACAATCGTTTCAGAATGGAAATGAGAACAGCAAACGGAGGCTGCGCCCCGAGACACCGCAGATTCTAAACTAGTCAGACTGTGCGGCTGGTATCATCTGCAGGCGGGATTGCAGGAGCGGAAATAGCGACGGTTGAATCTCTGGAGACTTGTGAGCATCCTGCACCTGTTCACTGCTCATGTGAGTGAGGGACTGGCATGCATCGCCCAGAAGTATCAAAAATTAGGGAACGGAATGAACATTCGGCACATGCCTATTTGAAAATGCTGTCCCAATCGTCTTTCGCACACCACATTTTCCATATTGCTTTCCATTCTCAGATTATGAAAGTCACCTTTTGGCAGTTCTTATTGAATCTTCTTTCATCATTTTCGCGTTGTGTTCTAGATGTTAACAAATCGGAATATTATGAATAAATACATCATTCTCTATCATATTTTTCTATCAAATCGGGATGATTTGTCATTGGATCTGCTGCTAATGGGAACAATTACAGCAAAACGATTTGAGTCTTCCTTCTACCTCTATTCTTACAAGCAAATGAACCCAGAATTCTCTGGTCTTTGCATAAACGGCCCTCGTCCCTGTTAATATTTAAATATATAACATCTTTCTCCAACGTCCTAATACTACTCCTCATTTGTCGTGCACAGGATTTGGAAAGAAACGGGCAGCAAAGATTTCATCGATTTAGTGTCCGTTTCTGACACAAACATCAACAGTTGTAAAAACTGTTTCCTAGCAGATCTAGTTTAGATTTCTGGGAGACATTCATGTTTTTGTTTTGTGTATTTCAATGCACCCTCAATCCATTCAGTGGCTGCATTCAAATAGGAATGAAACTATTCCGGCACCAGAAGGTGCCAACTTCAAACATGGGGATGATGAAGTTCCGTGACGGCACCGTCAAAACCAATAGACGTCGTGGTCTGAGTGATGTCAGAGTGGGCCTGGTCCCCTGCAGTGTGTGGGTGGAACAATGAGCTGAACAGAGCCCGGGTTCCCTCTCGGCTTCTCAATCTCTGCCTCATTCCATTCCCATTCACTCAGAGAGGTTCAGTCAGACATGTTTCTGTTAATACTGGCGGCCCTGTTGGACGGTAAGTAATGGATAATGGTCGTCAAACCAGATTAGCAGTTTCTGGATTGCAATTACATTGAATATAATTAACGATCAGAAATATCCACATAGTTGAGTTTCCACAAACTCACAGATATACAAACAAATTTAGGTGAATTATGTTTAACCTATCGATGTTTCATTTATTTCCCTTCGCAGGCGGGCGAAGTGCAGATGCAATAACTCAATCACCGGTGACAAAAACCGTGTCAGAAGGGGTTTCGGTGCGGCTGGATTGTGAATATACAGACTCGAATATGCAGTACATGCAATGGTATCATAAGAAATCGGCACAGCCACCAATCTGGATTATTAGCAAATTATTACATCTGAAGGATGATGCAGTTTCAGGACGATATCTAGCGGCTGCTGACAAGTCTAAACAGAACGGTTACCTCAATATCAGCGATCTCAGTGTGGAGGACGGGGCGGTCTATTACTGTGCAGTGAGGCACAGCGTTAGATAACAGCTGGTGCCCCGTACAAAAACCTCGGCGAGTAGTCACAGCTTCACTAAATCTGCTTTGCTGCTCCTGTCTGAGGGAATTGTTTGATCCTGGATTCAGGAACACAGTCAGGTCTATTCATCATTCAGTTATATTGGTGTCTCTGCTCTTCTGCGGGTGAACAGATGAGCAGTTTGGGAAAATACGCGACTCATTTCCATGCAGCAATGTACATGGTAAATTAAAACTTGGAATACCGGGCTACCAGCAACGGTAATAACAGCTCTCAGATGTGGAGATAATGTAGCTGGAAGTTAAAGATTGTTCTTCCAGAACAGTTAACTCAGATGAGCCCAAGGCCGCTGAGTCTACCCCGTTAGTTCCTGTAACAAAAGAGTGTGTCAATCTCTGCTGTTGTATTTCACATATGGAATTCAGAATAAGAACTTTAACAGACTGACGGAGCAGCACTATTATTGTTATCATGCAGGACCATGGGGTCTGCTTTAGGCTTCAGTATAAAATCGATTTTTCGATCGAAAACTCATCTCTTGCCTGTTGCTGGAGAGTCACTTAGATAAGGGACGTGCTTCAGAAGGGTACACCCCACGGTGAGGGCTATAAAACTGCCGGAGCTCGAATACATCCACAAGTCATGAAGGCCCTGGAACGCCACAGCCTTGTATTTGTATCGTCCTGAGATTTTTTGCTGCACTGTCACGGGGGCCAATATTACTGACGTTGCCTTTCACCCGAGTGTCGCTGGCAATCAGGGGATTGGCCGTCTCTGCGGAAGTGAAAAAAACGTCTGATCATCAGTACCGCGCACCTGCTGCTGCGTTGAGTTGTTTACACTACTGTAGATCCTCTTGTTCCTACAGCCACACAGCTCAACTGTGCTGTGCCTCGGTCGCTAACAATATCTGGTTGTATACAGTTATTTATCTGTATGTTAGTCACATTAAGATAATTTATACCTTTCTGCTGCAGATTCCCGCCAAACAGCCGAAACATGAACGGTGCAGGCTACCCGGATGCTGACTGTATCTGTCAGGATCTATTGTATCGACTGGCAACTGTCGTGTGACGTCACTGTCTCTTCAACCCGATTTCAGCCTCCCCGCTGTTCCGCAGGGTCCTGGTGGCTCCAGGCTGACATAAACAATCAAAACTAATCAAATAAAATTCAACACCAGCCTCATATTACCCAGCATAACGGCCAGCCCCACCGTCATCATTGTTATTCAATTAACAATAATATCAGGTTCCACAATGCGGGGAGAATGGGGTTTTTTCTGTGAGGTGAGATGTTGAGGAGAGCTGAGTGGCGGTTCCCGAGACAGTCCCCGAATTAGTTGCCCTCAGGCAATTACCTGTCAGAGCAGAAATGCCGATTCTGGTGCCACTGCACGGCTGATCAAACCAATGACAGGAATAGACCAGTGACAACAATGTTTAGAATATCACCACGCTGTCAGAGCGGGATCAACAAACGGAAACTATGACCGGGGACACCGCAGACTCAAAGCTGATAAAAAAATGTGCGGCGGTCGTCAGCTGCATTCGCAAGTGAGGGAGCGGAAATAGCGAGGGGTAACCTGCACCTGCTCATTGCTCGAGTCACTGAGAACAATATAGAGAGAAGACACTTCCCTCCAGCGAGAAGGAACCAGTTTGAACTGACCCTCCCTGCCCCTATTTCATAGAGTCATAGAATCCACAGTGTAGAAGCAGGCCACCCGGCCCATCGAGTTCGCACCGGTCCCCGGAAAGAGCACTCTACCCAAGCACACACCTCTATCGCATTCCCGAAACGTAACACAACCTTTGTGGGCATTTAGCATGGCCAATGCACCGAACTTGCACATCTTTGGGCTGTGGGAGGAAACCGGAGCAGCCGGAGGAAACCCACGCAGATACGGGGAGAACGTGCAGACTCCGCACAGACAGTAACCGAAGCCGGGATTATAACCTGGGACCTTAGATCTGTGAAGCAACAGTGCTAACCACTGTGCTACCGTGCTGCCCACATAAATACACGACGCGGTCGGAAATTATCGTTTTGTTTTTGAAAAACATTTTATTAAGGCATTTATGATTTTAGAACGACAATTACAACTGTAAACATAACTCAGTGAATACCACCCAGCCAACATGGCGAACACACACACAGTTCCCCAGTCCATCCTCCTCCACTCGCTGGACTCGCCTGAACGAAACGAAACTGAACTATCTCCCCCAGCCCCCTCTAATTCAGTAACCCTCTCTTATTGTATCTGCTAACAGTTTAATTTTAATCATTGTGCTCCTGATTGTTAGCTCGGTAGTCTTGTCCTTTTAACATTTGACATACCCAGGATTCAGACAGAAGATTCCAGCGATGGTTTCCACAGATTTAGCTTAATTTTCTGGCATAAACATTAACAGTAACAAAGACAGTATCTAAATAGCTCCAATTTATATTGCTGGGTAGCATTTGAATCTTGGTATGTTTTGCAGCAAACCCTGAACCCACTCAACAGGAAAATTCGATTCAACAGAATTTTCCAGCAGAAGGCGCCGAATTCAAGCACGGGCGTCACAAACCACGTAATGTTTTCTCTAAACATGTATGGCTGGGAGACCAGTGAGGTCACAATAACCCCCACCCCTCCCCCGCCTCCCAAACCCCTCCCCCTTGCAATGAGCTGAGCAGAGCCCGGGCTCCCTCTCTCCACAATCTCTAAGAGAGATTCAGTCTGGCATGTTTCTGATAATACTGGCGGCGCTGTGGCACGGTAAGTACTGGATAATAAACATCAATGCAGATTAACATGTTAATATACAGCGATGGCAATATAATTATGATCGAAAATATCTATATGATGTGCAATTGGGAGGTTTCACAATCTCACTCAGATACAAGCAAATTTACAGCAGCTCTTGATATTTAATCCTCTACCTTCACAGGCGGACTGTGCGCAGATCCAGTAACTCAGTTACCGGTGATAATAACCGCATCGGAAGGAGATTCCGTGCAGTTGAATTGTGAATATACAGACAAGAATATGTACTTCATGCTATGGTATCAGCAGAAACCGGCACAACAACCGATATGGATCATCACTAACAACATAGCGTTGAAGAAAGGTCAGCTTTCAGGACGATATCTGGCGGTTGCTGACAAGTCTAAACAGAATGGTTCCCTCAATATAAGCGCCCTCAGTGTGGAGGACGGGGCGGTCTATTACTGTGCAATGAGGCACAGCGTTAGAGAGCAGCTAGAGCACCGTACAAAAACCTCAGCGAGTATTTACAGCTCTACTAAGGTCCCTTCTGCGCGAAGAATTTGATTTCCGCTTTTCAAACGCTGTCAGGTGTATTTAGCAGGCCGTTCTTTTGGTGCTTCCACCCTTGTGCCGATAAACAATAGAGCAGTTTGGAGAATGTTGAGGCTTCTCATGCTGAGATATTTACAGTAACCTTAATCCCGGAATATCCACCAAGCAGCAGAGGGACGATCTCAGATGTGGAGTTAGTATAACCAGAAAGTACGGACTGTTCTTCCAGAAGCCTTAACTCAGCTGAGCCCAGGGACACCGACTCCTCGGCACCCGGCGAGTAATGAAATGCAGAATAGAGCAGAGGGAGGTGGTGGCAAAGTGGCATTGTCACTAAACTAGAAATCCAGAGACCCAGAGTAATTCTCTGGGGTTGACTCATAACTGCCCCCTCAAGAGCGATTGGCGATGAACCAAAAGAACAAACAATTCCTGCGCAATTTACACATGAAATGTAGAATAGCAGAGACTCATCTAACAACACTGCCAGCATTATCAGTCCGTGACATAGGGAGCACACGATGCCGGGTTTAGGTTTGAATAAAAATCGATCTGTCGATCGATAATGTAAATAAAAGTAAATTATTGCTTGAATCTGAAAAACTGGACAATTTGCAGGTCTGGCAGCATCTGTGGAGAGAGAACGTTTGGAATCTCGGTGGCTCTTTGTCAATACGGATGTTGAGTTGATTGTGGGTTTACCGAAATACAGACCAAGCCACAAATGAGTCCCAGAAATCTAAATTGCAGCTATTTAGACACTGCCTTCCTTATTGTTAATGTTTATGTCTGAAAATGATGAGGGGCGTTGATTGGGTCGATAGGAACGAACTTTTCCACTTAGTAGAAGGGTGAATAACCAGGGGGAATAGATTAACGTTAAGATGCAGGATTGAGAGGATATTTGAGGAAACCATTTTGACCCAGAGGGTGATGGGAATCTGGGGCTCAATGCGTGAAAGGATCATCGAGGCAGAAAACCTCACAACATTGAAGAAGCATTTAGATGAGCACTTCGAACGCCATAGCAGGCAAGGCTATTGACCAACTGCTGGAATATTAAATTAGAGTAGAAAGGTGTTTGATGGCCAGCGCATGCACACTGCGCAAAGGGCCTAATTTTGCGCTGTAAAGCTCTTTGGCTCTATGACTCAAAGTGGAAGGGTGGAGAGGTCCAGGGAGGAAATTCCAGAGCTTTGTGTCCAGGCAGGTGAAGGCACGGCCAGCGATGGCGGAGTGATTAAAATCGGAGATGAAGGCTGTGAGTTCCAGATTCCCACCACCGTCTGGGTGAAAACGTTCTCCCACAAAGCCTCTCGAAATCTCCAACTCCTTACCTTTAATCTGTGCCAACTGGTTATTGACACCATTACTACGGGGGAAAGTTTCTTCCCATCTACTCTATCCATGTCTCTCATAATTATGTACACTCTGGATGAGCAATCAGTGTTCCTTTAAGACTCTCCTTCTAACCAATCTCTTTGACCAAGCTTTTGATCATATGACTGAATATGTCCATCGTTCCTGTAAAATCCCTCGGGACAGTTTATTGTGCGAAAAGTTCGACATGAATAGAAGTTGCTGTATTTATTGTAGTTCAGTGACACCTGATAGTTTACTGAGAGAGTGAGTTTGCACACCAAGATATGAACAAGAAGCAGGAGTTAAGGTATCGAAGATCCATTCATTATTCTTACATATGTTATGCCTCATGGCGCCGAGGTCCCAGGTTTGATCCCGGCCCTGGGTCACTGACCGTGTGGAGTTTGCACATTCTCCCCATGTTTGCGTGGGTTTCGCCCCCACAACACAAAGATGTACAGGGTAGGTGGATTGACCATGCTAAATTGCCCATTAATTAGAAAAATTGATTGCGTACTTTAATTTTTTTTAATGTTCTGAATGCGAGTTGCAATCGTAAACTTGTATAACTGTGCAGGTGGGCCTCACTACTGATGCTTTTTAGTGTTGTGCGTTGTTACAATTTGTGTCACTGTCACTATGGAAACGGAACTATCGATGAGGACGCGCCCCCTGCTGAGCAGTGGGTGTAACTGCCAGTGTGGGGTTTTTGTACGGGTTCCAACATATCTCGGCAGCAGTGTGGGCTTCATGGCACAGAAATACACGGCGCTGTCGGAGATCATTGTGTTACTGATCGTTAGCTCGGTAGTCTTGTTCCTTTTATCAAACGTAGAAGAAAACCGATCACTGAGGTCGGTGTTCCTTTGCACAGTCTGTCCAATAATTCGAAACATGTACATTGGAGCTTTCCCGGGTTGCTGACTGTACCAGTACACAAAAGGGTTAGGATCACTTGTTTCCAAGGTGCAGGTTAATGTGACTTCACTTTCCTCTGTAACCGTTATTTCAGGTTCCTTTTGTTCCACGGAGTCTTGGTGGCTCCATTCTAACAGAAGTAACAGCGAGAATGACAATCAGAGTCAGCTTCATATTAAGCAATGAAATAATCAGCGAAATAATCTCTGCCATTTTACCAACAATAACACCTGGGTTACAACACTCAGGAAGGGAATGGAGTGTTACTGGGATGGAAATACTTACTGAGAAGTGAGATAAAGATGAGGAGCGAAGCGAGACGGTTGCCCATAATACTTTGAGTTTGTAATTCTACAATGAGAGAAACCCTCTGTCAGAGACAGAAATACAGACCCCGTCACACTGCACTGCTGGTCCGACCAATGAGAGGAATGAACCAGCAACAGCAATCTCTCCAGTAACACAATTGGGTCAGAATGAGAGCAGCAACCGGAAGCAGTGGGCGGGGATACCGCAGTCTGAATATTGAGTGAAGTGTGCGGTGACTCTCAGCTGCACTCGGAATTGATGGAGCGGAAATAGCGACGGTTGAATCTTCCCTACACCGTAACCATCCTGCTCATCGTGCAAGTCCATGAGAAGAAATAGATCGGGAGAGAGATGAATGGACTAGAATTTAGAATGTTCTAGTCAGCGATGAGTCCACACGATCTATATTGCCCGATACACTTTGAAATCATTATTTTATTCTTCTTTCAAAAACAGCATTTTCTACATACCCCAGTTATTCCCGTTACATTTGTGTAGTTACTTCTTAAAGTTATTGTTGAATATTCTTCTGCCTTTATTTAGATCCGCCCTCTATAGTTTAACAAATCGCAGTGTAATAGACGGAATTGTCCTCGTCTTTATTTCTCATCAATGGTTGTATTATCTAAGGATCTGCTCGAGGAAACAGCTCCGTGTGATCTTCATTAACAATCCACTTACATTTCAGCAGCTCCGTTCAGTCTCTCCTCCACTTTCTTTGGGCCGTGTGGCGCCATCATCAGTTTCCCTGCCTCAGGCCCCTTAGTCGTCGAGTTTTACAGCAAAGAACAGGCCCTTTGGCCCATTGTGTTTGCCCCGGCCATCAAGTACCGATATAGTCTAAAGCAATTTCCTCGCACTTGGTCCGTAGCCTTCTATGTTATAGCGTTCCAAGTCCTCATCTCAACGCTTCTTAAGAGTGTGTTCCAGGTTCTCACTACGCTTAAATTCCTTCCAAATTCCTACCCCTTACCTTAAATCTATGCCCCCTGGTTGTTGCCCGCTCTACTGAGGGGAAAAGTTTCTTCCTATCTGTGTTCCTCAGAATTTTGAACACCTCGATCAGTTCCTCCGCAACATTCTCTGCTTTAAGGGCAATAATCCCAGCCTCTTCAGCCTCTCTCACAACTGAAACACTCCAGTCCAGAAAGCTTCCTGATTAATCTCCTCTGCACCCTCTCTGGTGCAATCATATTCTTCCCATAATGTGGTGACCAGATGTGCAGACAATACTCCAGCGGCGGGTTAACCAGCCTTCTATACAGCTCCATAATAACCTCCCTACTCTTATGTTCCACGCCTCAGGGCTGGCAGGGGAGTTCTATAGCAGATCGTATGTGTGAGCACCTCACCTGGACAACAAGGGGTTGTGATGCTGGGTGCCAGTGAGTTCTGAGGAGCAAGCACAACGACTAGTGGGTGCAAGGTGTCAGCCAGCCATGTGTTGAGGGGGGGGGGGTGGACTTGAGGGGTGGAAGGCGGACCTGATGCCAAGAGAGAGGTGGTAACTTACCCTTGCAGGTCACTGAAGGTCATTGGTCTTTTTCCTACATTGGACGACGGTCCCCCTTGTCATGCTGTCCCACTGACAGTCGTTGTCACTGCCTCCCAGGTGGTATTGGTGCCCCTGCTGCTGGCCCTCTGACCCCCCCCCCCCCCCCCGCGGAACACGATGTCCCATCTCCTGTATCCACAGCATCGAGAAGCTTGGCCAGGTAGGCATCGCCAAAGCGAGGTGCAGCTCTACATATTGCCATGCTTGCGTGTTGACTGCAGTGAATGGTGAGGGAGCATTTAAGAGCAGCCCTCCCCCCACCCCCCTCCTTAGATGAGGTGCGGATCCAGCGAATCTGACGACGTGGCAGCCAGTAATGGTGAGAAGCTGATGGGGGCTACTTTCCAACACCAAGTGCCCTTAAATATGGGCTGCGATCTCGCCAATGCGGCCATTGAGAAACATCCTGCCAATCGCGCCCCAAACGACACCCCCCCCCCCATTAAATCAGGCTATAGGTTGATTTATTTTATCATGGCATTGCTAAAATAACACTAATAGAACAGAAAAAAATTATATTGATATATCATGACCTTCTCGCATCTCTCATATTCCCCTCCAAGCACTTAGTCCATATGTAATGAGTTTCTTAAATATACGCTGTCTCATTAATCTCCTCTGCACCCTCTCTGGTGCAATGACATCTTTCCCATAATGTGGCGACCAGATGTGCACAAAATACGCCAGCTGCGGTCTAACCAGCGTTTTATACAGCTCCATAATAACCTCCCGACTCTTATGTTCCATGCGTCGGCTAATAAAGACAAGCATCCCATATGTCATCTTCTCCACCTTAAGTACTTGTCCTGTTGCCTTCGGGGATCTACGGACATGAACCCCAAGGTCCTCTTGCTTCTATACTTCTTGGCGTCCTGCCGTTCATTCTGTATTTTCTTGCATTGTTAGTCCTCCCAAAATGCATCACCTCATCCTTTTCAGGGTTAAACTCCACTTGCCACTGTCCTGCCCATCTGGCCCGTCCGCTTATATCATCCTGAAATCTAAACCTTTCCTCCTCGCTATTTAGAACACCACCCATTTTCATGTTGTCTGCGAACGACGGTTGGGGTTGTCTCAGGGGACTGGAAAGCCAGAATACACTGGATTCCTATTCGAGCTCTGGGATAGGTGCGACCGGCCGGACTCTCAGTGTTGGACCTGGGTCAGAGAAAGAAATAATGAGCAGGATCCAGATTTAAATAGTCAATTCTCATTCCTGACATTGATGTTTTGACAAACAAATCAATAATTACAGTGTTAATGTAAGCCTACTTGTGACAATAAAGATTACTATATTATAAACCTTGGGTCCATCCAGTAACCCCCATTCGGAACCAGATTGGACAGAATCCACCAGCAGAGGGCGCAAAGCCCAAGCATGATGATTAGAAGGTCACATGAGACCAACAACAGAGGTATCCTCAGTGATGTCACAATGGGCCTGACCCCCTGCTGTGTGTGGGTGGAACAATGAACTGAACAGAATCCGGGCTCTCTCTCCTTCCAAAAATCTGACTCATTTCATTCCCATTCACTGAGCGATTCAATCACTCAAAATGCTGGCAGTGCTCTTGCACAGTAAGTACTAGATTATACTCATCAGTACAGTTTAACAGATTGATGAGAATTGACGCACACTCATACAGTTAATAGAGGTTTACCTCCATCAGCCGGGTTAATTTCATCCCAGGCCCACGGAGAACAAATTTTGGCAGATTTGTTTATCCTTCTGCTCTTTTGATGCTTTACATTGACAGGCAGACTATTTGCAGATCCAGTGACACAGTGTCTAGTGTCAGAAGCCGTGTTAAATGGGCCTCAGTTGCTTTATGGCCCTCCCGCTCGATTTCTTCTCAGTGGCTTGAACAGTGAGCAGGTGCAGGATGGTCACAGTCTTCTGCAGATTCATCCCTTCCTATTTCCGCTCCGAGTGCAGCTGAGAGTCAGCACACACGTCACTCTGAGACTGCGGTATCCCCGCCCACAGCTTGCGGTTGCTGCTCTCGCTCTGACCCAATTGTGTCAGTGGAGAAGTTGTTGTCGCTGCCATTGTTCGGATGAGTAATGCAGTGTGACGGGGATCTGTATTTCTGCCTCTGCCATTGGTCGGATGAGCAATGCAGTGTGACGGGGATCTGTATTTCTGCCTCTGCCATTGGCTGGATCAGCAATGCAGTGTGACGGAGGTCTGCATTTCTGCCTCTGCCATTGGCTGGATGAGCAATGCAGTGTGACGGGAATCGGTATTTCTGTCTCTGACAGAGGATTCCTCTCACTGCAGAGTTCCAGACTCAGGAAGGATGATGGGGAACCGGCTCGCTCAGATGCTCATCATTATCTCACTTCTCAGTAAGTATTTCCTTCCCAGTAAAATTCCATTCTCCTCCTGGCTGCTGTAACCCTGACGTTATTGTTGTTATTTATCGGGACGGGAGCTCGCAGCGTTACCGCGAGTCCTTTGTCGATAGTTTGACGTTGATAACAGGAAATACTTTGGGACCACCTCGCCCTCTGGCCGGGTTCCCAGTGGGAGGGATTTACATGGGCAGAACGGTGGAAAGGGTGTAAATTAATTTATAGAGCAATATCCAATGGCACTTCTTCAGAAGCCGCTTTTCAAACCATAAAATGTCGAAATATCAAGGAAGATTGAATGCTGTTAAGGCCGTTTTACATTATTTCTGAGTCACTTCATTTATGCTTTTAACTGATCGTTAACTCTGCATCACACTCGTTATTTTTCACTTTTTTCCACTTCTCTTTTCATTGTTACAGAATGTTCTGTGCTGTTCTTTCACTCATTCCGGTAATATGTTAACACTTTCTCTTTCTTCGACTATATTTCCAACTCTCTTCATATTTCTCCCTCTTTCACTCTTCTGCTTCTATATACGTGTTGTTCTCATTCCCCCTTCCCATGGAATACAACACCCCGCTTCATGAAACGCCGATATTGCAGCCACAGTGAAGCGGCTTTGTAAGGCGGTGCAGGTTTTTGTATGGGGTCTCCCTCTGTAAGTTACACTGTGCCTCACAGCGCAGAGATAGGTGGCAGCGTCCGTAACATGCGCCTCTCTCACAGTCAGGATACTGAGCTTGTTGTCTCCACCGATTGAAGCTGTAATCCTCCCGTGTTGATCGGTTCCTCTTGTGGCCATCAGCAGATGCTGGGGTGCCTGGTTCGGGTACTGTCTGTACCAGAATACGATGTTAAATGCAACACTGCTGGTGCAGTTCATGGACACATTACCCGCTTCACTAACAACCATCCACCCAGGGAGCTGCTGCACCTCATCTTCTCCGGTCACCTCCGTGCAGATCAGAGTGAAACACAGCAAAATGAATGTGTGAACCCGAAGCATTATCAGTTCACACGCAATACCGAGCTCGGCTCAGAACCGGGAGATGAATACTATATTCTGAAAAATTAACCGGGAACCAAACACTAACTTCGGGTTCACCTAGTCACGTGTTGCTGTTGATCTAAGCTGAGTACTTAAGGTTTAACCACCTTTCACATTGACACCAGCTCGCACTGAGAGCACACACTGACCATCACCTTAAATACTTTTCATACATCACACTGCCCTCTGGCGGTGTGAACTGGTAAGTGCATGGTGCAATTATTCACGAACTGCCAACAAGTTGCAGTTCACGATATAGTCACGAATGAGAACAGGTTCCCTCCTTCCTGTTATAGCTATTTTTTTGAGGGAGAGACTAAATCTCACTTTCCTGTCTGCTGTCCAACGATTGCGGTGCCTTTTGCTCACTCACTCTTCCTGCAAGTCCGTTTGTCAAGACAAATATCCTTATATCATTTTAGAACATAGAACAGTACAGGCCCTTCGGCCCTCGACGTTGTGCCGAGCAATGATCACCCTACTCAAACCCACGTATCCACCCTATACCCGTAACCCAACAACTCCCCCTTAACCTTACTTTTTAAGACACTACGGGCAATTTAGCATGGCTAATCCACCTAACCCGCACATCTTTGGACTGTGGGAGGAAACCAGAGCACCCGGAGAGAGCGTACAGACTCCGCACAGACAGTGATTTCAGCCGGGAATCGAACCTGGGACCCTGGAGCTGTGAAGCATTTATGCTAACCACCATGCTACCGTGCGGCCCCGCGTGAACCCGTCAAATGCGAACTCGTCTATCTATCGGACATTTGTAACATTCCAACAGTAACAGCAGTGAAAACACATGATAATAAATAACTTTTTAAAAAATTCAATTTACATATGAGCGTTAAAATAATGTTTCTGTTTCCGCATTGGCTCCCTCCATAACATTGTCTTCACTAAATATCACTGCCCTCTGGCGGCAGCGACAATCACTGCAATGTGCGCTTATAAATACCTGTCCAATTTCTGGAACATAAGCCCATAAGACATAGGAGCAGAATGGGGCCATTTGGCCCATCACGATTGCTCCGCCGGTCAATCACGGCGGATGTGCTTCTCATCCCCATTTCCCTGCATTCGTCATAACCCTGATCCCCTTATTAATCAAGAAGATATCTATCTTTGTCCAGCGTGGGGCAGCTGAGGCTCAGTGAGGTAAGAAGCCCTCATTTTTGCGGCACGAGCTGCCGGAAGGGGAGTGTTTAAAGGGACAATTAAAAAGGTAAGTGGGACAGACAAGGTGGGGTATCGGATGTACGGGGGGGGGGGCACACTGGGGATGGGGGGCGGGGCGCGGTGATTGAACAGCAAGGGAGGGGGTCTGCTCAGACCGGAGGAGTATCGGGTCACAAGGTGGGGTCGCTTCACACTATAGGGCCTCTTCTGGAACAGGGAATGCGGGTTCGAATGGGAGCTGCAGGAGTCGAGTGGGATCGGAGGGAGAACGGTCAGGCTGGACTGTAGTGTGTGGGGGGGGGGGGGGGTCAGGCTGGACCGGATTCGGAGAGATAGGCTGGACTGGAGGGGTACAGAACGCACCATAGTTAGTAAGGTGGGGTTGGACTGAGTGGGGTATCTGGCTGGCCTGGAATGGGAGGGTAGGGTTGGCCTGGAATGGGAGGGTCGGGTTGGCCTGGAATGGGAGGGTCGGGCTGGACTGGAATGGGAGGGAAGGGCTGGACTGGAATGGGAGGCTCGGGCTGGACTGGAATGGGAGGGTCGGGCTGGACTGGAATGGGAGGGTCAGGCTGGACATGAGGTGGGGGGGGGGGGGGGGTCAGGCTGACAGTAGTGGCGGCTTCAGGCATTTTGCCCATCCAGTCTGCACCGACCTCTGAAAGAGCACCCTACCTCGGCCACTCCCCAGCCCTAACCCGGCAACCCCACTTAACCTGCACATCTTTGGACACTGAGGGACAATTTTCGCATGGCTAATCCCCTTATCCTGCACATTAATGCTGCTGACGGCTTAGTATAGCATGATATTCGCAAGGCCTAATGTTCATGCAAAATACAGAATTCTCATCCAAACGCCCATTGTTTACAACAATGGCCACCAAATTCATTCGCATTTCATTTGTTCTAGTTCTGGGCGAAACAACTGCTCATCTCACATTATCAATAACCCTATTCTTTGTCAACCTATTTAAGGATCAGCATGGAGATGTACAAATTCACTTCGTTGCTTTCGATCTGCGCCAACAGGATGAATTGGAGATCCAATGAGCTGTGAGAACATTGATTGAATTGAAGAGAAAAGGAACTTACAGGCAATTGGATGTGACCCGATGACGTTGTGAGCAATGTACCAATCAGCAGGCTCATGATTATGACTCATCCTCTTCTCAACTCTTGATGAAAACAATTTCAGCCTCAACCATTTCTGTTCAAAGCTGCCACGATCTCTCTGCAAACATGTCGCCTGTTACTGTGTATTTATTCCTCACAGCGGCCGCTCTTTTAACCGGTAAGTTCACAAGTTGCTCAACTCTTTATGTCACAGATTTTCCAACATGACATTCTGTCAGGCAGGTCGCTGAATACAAGGGTGTGGGTGGTCGGAGGTACAGACTGTCCCAACTTGAAAAGGTAATCCGGATCTTGCTAGTCTAAACAGGAAACACTGTTTGCTGGAAGTCGGCACATTTCCCGAGGGAATGAGAGCGGGAGAGTTGGGCTGAGATTGAAGCTTCTCTGCTGCTAGTGAATGACATTGACAAACAGCTGACTGTCAAACCCACAGACCGTTAGTACTTTCCGCTTCCAGTTACAGTGACTGAAGCTGAGGACCGGACATCGTTAGAAAGACCGGAATCTTTATGATAGAAGATTTATTTAATCCGTCCAAACACTTTCCCGTTGCAACCACTAAGCTGTGGAAAATATATTTCTATTGTCTTGGCTGATCACTCTCTGAGGCTATTGTTCAGGATGACGGGATGGTTCTGCGGTATAGACTCAGTGAATTCGCATTATTTAATTTAAAATCACTCTGGGTTCTTACAGGACATTGTCGAGGAGATTCCGTTTCTCAGACACCGGCTGCTGTCACAGTGAGTGAAGGAGAAGATGTTAAGTTATTCTGCAATTATACAGCTACAAGCACGAACAATTATTACCTATTTTGGTACCGTCAGTACCCTAGCGGATCCATGGAGTACCTGCTCCAGATTAGTAAATACATCGGGAACACAGAGAGATCCCCAGGGGACCGTTTTTCCGCGGAGCTCAATGACACAATCCGCACCGTCCTGCTGAATGTGTCTAAAACAGAGCTGACAGACTCCGCGGTGTATTACTGCGCACTGAGACCCACAGAGACACAGAGCTGGGCTGAACCTGTACAAAAACTGTCAAAGTGCCACTCAGCATAACAAAGCGTTAGGCAAACACTGTGATCAGCGGCGAGTCTGAAATGGCGCCTGAAATCGAGGTGATATCTCAACTTTTCAATTCTAACATACATTTTTAACACGAATAAATTTATTGCCAAAATAAAGCAATGGAAGAGGGCAGTTTCGAGAATGAAAATTAGAATATTTATCGAGCTTCAGGTTCCAAAGTGTTTCACCGTCACTGTTATAATAAAATGTGGAAAACCTTGCAGCCAATTGGACCCAGCATATCACTCCACACAGTAATGTTTAATAGCCTCGCTGTTACAGTAATTGTGATTGGTGGATGGATATTGGACAGGGCATTTCTCCTGTTCTTTTTTTTGGAAATGGTGGCCATGCGATGTAAATACCTCCATTGTTATATGTCTCACTGTGTCTGCTTCGCACAGAGATACATTCCGGAGGAAGGCAGTGTCCACAATTTAACATATTATTCAGAGGCCAGGAACTGACAGTGCAGCATTCCCTGAGGGATGCACCGTCTCCTCGGTAAATTCCCGGTTGTTGTTTCTGACGGGCTCCCGGTGTCCTGTTGAGAGGAAAGAACCTCTCAACAGACTGGAGACAGAATCCTGGAAAATCCCAGGAGGTGGTGACCACTCATTAATCCAATCCGGGAAAAGGAGACTGGAATAAAGAAAAGGGAATTAATAACAAATTAATGATCTCCATGGAAAAAGGAGGACAATTAATTTAACCCTGGAGTAAATTATTCCTCGGTAAGCGAAATATTTTTACTGATGTCGCGCCTTTTACCGACTCCGGATGCCCCAAAGCACTTTTCAACCTCAGGACGTTCATTTCATTCCAGGTAGGGCAGTACGGTAGCACAGTGATTAGCACAAATGCTTCACAGCTCTAGGGTCCCAGGTTCGATTCCCGGCTGTGTCACTGTCTGTGTGGTCTGCACATCCTCCCCGTGTGTGCGTGGTTTACTCCGGGTGCTCTGGTTTCCTCCCACAGTCTAAAGGCGTGCAGGTTAGGTGGATTGGCCATGCTAAATTGCCCTTAATGTCCAAAATTGCCCTTAGTGTTGGTTGAGTGGGGTTACTGGGTTATGGGGATAGGGTGGTGTGGGCTTGGTTAGAGTGCTCTTTCCAAGAGCCGGTGCAGACTCGATGGCCCGAATGGCCTCCTTCTGCACTGTAAACTCTATGATCTATGATTTCCACTGCAGTCGGTGTTGTGATGTCGGAGATATTATTAACACAGACGTCATTGGGAATGTTTAATTCTCCGACAGAAAGTGTTGTCATCCTAATGCTTGAGCAAAGGGATTTGAGAGCCTAGGTATTTTCCTGGTACTTTGACATTGTTGCAAATAGTAACCAGAACATTCTGCAACGAATTGGTGCACATCCCTTTCTCTCTCTCTTTCTCTATGATATATTGAGGAACCACATTGATTTGAAACCTGTTAAATCTCTTAGTCAGACCACCCAGTGATATTGGAATAAAACAATTTATTCTGTTCACTGTCTAAGTCACCACCGTCATCCTCCTCATCCTCCAGGTACCATCACCTCAGGTGGCGCTGGTTGGCCATTGGCTTCCATTACATTGGCCCATGATTATGTTTGACTGCAGTGCTTTCAATTGTCTCCTGCAGTTTGGTTGACCAGAAAACTCTCCAGCTCTTACGAACTGTCAATGCGCATCTTGGAAGAATTTACAAGCTGATCATCAATCGGTTTAAACAGACTGCGAACCAGAAAGTCCTGAAGTGGGGCTGGATTCCAGAGCCTCAGGCCCAGAAACGTGATCTGTGCCAGATCTTCTGTAATTCATACATAGGCTCTTGCCCTAAATACATATCGTTTACCTGGAAATGACACGAAACATACACATTTCCTGTATTCCTCAGCTGTCAGCTGTAACGGCGGTGAACTGACGCCTCTGTAAATTTTGGACACAGATAATGTCCTAGCGCGCCATCTAGTGGAATATTCTCTGTGAAATAGCGATTCTCAATTTCATAGAATTTTATAAAATTTACAGTGCAGAAAGAGGCCATTCGGCCCATCGAGTCTGCACCGGCTCTTGGAAAGAGCACCCTACCCAAGATCAACACCCCCCACCCTATCCCCATAACCCAATAACCCCACCCAACACTAAGGGCAATTTTGGACACTAAGGGCAATTTATCAAGGCCAATCCACCTAACCTGCACATATTTATCCTTGAATATTGAGGAGATTTTATTGTGGCAACTTATTACGGGGTTTATTACTTTGATGTTTTTATTACCGCATCTGAGGCATTTTCCATTACATTGCTTTTGCTACACTTGCCATTTCGGATTGATGCCAGTTCCTTTGCCTCAATCTTCGGACGTGCCTACGCCATTTGTAAAGTACTTGTTATTTGCATAAATAGCTTAACGAAATAAACTGATATATCCACAACTGATACATTTGGAATGTTAATTTCGGTAGAATGGAAGGCTTGAAGGTTCCCTAAACATCAAACAATGACGGGAACCAAATTGCAGTAAGCCAATGTATCACCCAATGATTTACGTGTTTCTACTACGGATTATCTGCAAATTAGATTATTAGAATGAATAAAGTATATGTTTTAAGTCCATAAGCAAGAACCTTTTAATCGATTTTGCTTGTATCACACTCCCTTTTAAAGCCCATTCGCTACATGTCTCTGCAGTCCCCATATCGACTGAGCAGGGTACAGGGTTCTGAACTCTTTGTTTCACAGTGTCTCACTGCATTGTAATACACCGCACAGTCTGTCAGCTCAACCGTGTTAACACTGAGAGTGGTGGAGCCTTTCTCAAGGTCCAGGGATACTTTAAAACTTCCCTGAACTCTTTAACCTCCGAGTGTGGAGACCAGATACTCGGGAGCTTGATTGGAGAACTGCTGGCACCAGTCATTTGTAGTGAAAGTAGCGTTGTGATGAAGCGAGATAGTCTGACATTGTGTTACCCGAGATATCGATATCTGAAATGTCTCTGAATGACAAGGAACAGCTGTTAAAACAGAAATAAAATTAACATCACGATATGTCCATGGAGAAATAGATAAAGTGCTTGAGTATATAGGCAGAATAGGCTAATCTAACAGTCTATCTATCATGATGTGAAGATGCCGGACTGGGGTGGGGCAGTAAGAAGTTTTACCACACGAGGTTGAAGTCCAACAGCTTTGTTTCGGAACTTCTTACTGAATCTATCTACCATTCTATTTGTCTGTCTGTGTTCCCATGACTATCTAACCATCTATATACCGACTATCAATTTTTCTATCTATCTGCATCATTCATTATCTATCTTTCTCTTGCACGTCAATCTCAGTATTTGAAAGAGAAAGAAGAGTCAGATTTTCTGCCTGTGTCTTAACTTTTTAGTTTGGGACAATTAAATAGAGAACTTTACTTAACCTGCCCTGTTCCTCTATACCTCCTGTAACAGAGGTTATTCCTAAGCACCGCGTTCTCAACCTTGTCCCTCGACAGAGGATGTGGTGATCATCCGGTTAAATCACCACCAGTCAGCATTCCACTCAAAGTGGAGAGCAGCCTCTGCTGATTTGGGTCTATGGCGGCTTTACTTTACTAGTAACAGCTATAATGTTTCATCATAGAATTTACAGTGCAGAAGGAGGCCATTCGGCCCATCGAGTCTGCACCGGCTCTTGGAAAGAGCACACTACCCAAGGTAAACACTTCCCAATAACCCAGTAACCCCACTAAGGGCAATCCACCTAACCTGCACACACGGGGAGGATGTGCAGACTCCGCACAGACAGTGACCCAAGCCGGAATCGAACCTGGGACCCTGAAGCTGTGAAGCCATTGTGCTATCCACAATGCTACCGTGCTGCCCTTGTGTTGGAAGATTGTCCAGATAGAAGTTTGAACATGGGAAAGTAACATTTATGACCATCACCGGCATTTCTAAAGGTTCTGGTTTGGGGAAAGGTTAACGGGGCAGCGGAGACCCGACAGAGAACAAGATATTGTCCAGCCGGATCCGCTCTGTGTGTCACTGTGGCTGCTTCGCACAGAGATACATTCCGGAGTCCTGGACCGCGCTCTCATCTATACAGATGGTATTGGACTTCTTTGTTCTGTCAAAGGACAGGGTGTAGCGTCCTTTGGTCTCAGTCCCCTGGTAAATGGAGGCGATAAATGTGGGAGCTCCTATCAGTGTCTGTCTGTACCAGGCTACGGAATAGCCAGAACCGATGGAGAGCCAGCAATTCAGTTCAGCCTGATCCCCTTCCCGGGACACCGCCTGCTCAGGGTGGGAGCTCTGATCCTCACACTGAACAGCTGGGAACAAAATAAAATCCACATAACCACACGGTGTTATGTGATTGTTAAAACAATGCATCAGATAAGAAAATAAACTCACCCAATATCAGCAGCTTCATAGTTCCAGCTGGAAACAGCTCTTTCCTGGGATTCCTGGTCACGATGATGAAAGTGGACAAAAGGCGGATCAATCCGGGTCTGATTTCCAGACTGGGACTTGTCCCCCCCTCAATGTGAGACTGAGGGGCCACATTGTCACCGATTGGACTATTATGGGATGTCCTTACCTGGCGTTACTCACGGTGCCACTGAGCGATTGGCTGTTTCTCAATCCATAGACCACTTGAACCGTCACTGATTCCAAACCTCTCTGCTTCCTGTGTGTAACACCAGGTTACAATGATTCAGATAGTCAGTGCTCTGTGTCCTGTCTGACTGAGCAGAGCCATTGATTATCTTACAGCCCAAAGAGAGGAAATTCGGTCCATTATTTTGTATTGTCTCGCTTAAGGAGTTATCCACTGATTAATTATCTGCTTGTTCCATAGATTTCATCATTTTTAAATTTCTATTTACTGGTCCGATATTTATCCACTTCTTCCTTGAGCTGATTGTTGGATTCTGTTCCCGGCAACGTTTCTCGTGCACTTGCTCTAGTTGCTGAAGTCTCTGCTCAGGATTATTGTATTTCATCCCTGCGTCATCTTTCCCAATTCCTCCCACACTCTGTCTGTGCGGTTAATACCAAATGAAAGAAGAGTAACGGAACCATCCATGTGTTTGAACAGCATTCCCAACAGCGATATGTACATATTTACACTTGCTGTATCTTTTCTAATGCCTGCGTCGTTGTTGATAAATCCTGGATCCTTTAACTCTGTAACATCATCAGCATCGTGTTCCCAAATTTTCGCATTCGATCCCTGAGATCTTTGTCCTCTTTGATTCATGTAAATTATATTTACTTCTGAGTTCCTGCCTCATTCCATCTACTTTATATGTTTATATGATAGAATCAGACACAGCATTTGTGGTTGCACTTTAGATCAACAACTAATGTTCTTCCGTGTTTATTCAATGCAGGAAATGATCTGCTGACGCAGCCATACAGATTCCTGCACCACTGCATTGTTTACAGAAGTAATGATAGGAAGGGGCCAGAGGCAGCGATGTATCCACCAGCACAAACGGTTCATATCGAGAGCAGCAAACGGAAGCTGTGGTCGTGGACACCGCAGACTCTAAACTGATCAAACTGTGCGGCGGATCAACTGCTGGAGTGGAAATAGCGATGGTTCAATCTCCAGAGGCCTGTGACCATCCTGCACCTGCTCACTGCTCAAGTGACTGAGAACAAACAGTGAGGGAATGACATGAACGCTCATGAATCATAGAGATTTAGGGAACGGAATGAGGATTCAGTTTTCCTGTGTCTATTTGAAAACGCTGTCCCAATCGCCTTTCACACCTCACATTAGCCATGATGCTTCCCTTCACAATTCTCCTTTGAAAGTTTCCGTTGAATCTTGGTGGAAGTACGGATGTTAACATATTGCAACACAGTAAATAAAATTCATCATAATAAATAAAATTCATCTCTCACTGTCTAATTTTTCATGTAATCGGGAAGATTTTGTTTGCTGCTTTTAGAAACAATTACTAGTGATATATACCACGAAAATCAATATTTTTAGCACATCAATTGAGTGTCCCTTTCCTGTTGTTCTGTTTCCTCCCTCCGGGAGTTCACTTGGTTAAGACGTCCTACATTTCTAACCTGTCCCGGTTTTAATGAAAGGTGACGGTGAAAGACCCACTTTGTTGTCCTGTCGAGAAATGCCGCCTGACTCCCTGAGTTGTTCCAGTATTTTCCACTTTCTCCGCAGATGTTAGATCGACTTTCGATGGCAATGACAGTATGCTGCGTTTACTTTCGAGGGGTTCGTTGGTCTAGGGGTATGATTCTCGCTTTTGGTGTCTCGCTGTAGGAATTTGCTAGAGGTCCCGGGTTAATCCCGGACGAGCTCTTTGATGAGGGTTTCCGTTGGTCAAGCAACATGTTCTCTTCATTTCTTTGCGGCGGAGACAGCGGGATTCATTCACATTGGGTTTGCTTTGAGAAGCTGACCTCCAATTGCAGGGAACCAATACGTTCCCGAGAAAATCGAAACATTTTCGAAAAGCTTGTCTATGAGTGGACATTCACTTATCTCTATTGACTAATTCTGGTTGATTCAGGCAACTCTCTGTCTGTTCCATTTCATTCATTCGGGGATGTGGACACCCCTGGCTGCTCCAGCATTTATTGCCCACAGCTATTTGCTATTGGGACGGTGATGGTGAATTGCCTTCTTGAATCGCTAGTCTATTTTTACCCAATATTTATTTTGACAGTGAAACATTTCCAATTCCCCATTTACATTCACATATTTATTTATTATGTATGTCTTCATTTCGACCCTGGCCTGCTGCAATGTTCCACAGAAACCCAGCAGAAACTGGGGGAATAGCTCCTCATCCTCTGATTAGGCATGTTACAGCCTTCCCGACTTAACATTCAGTTCAACAACCTCAGACTGTGAACTCTCTCTACCCCCTTCACCACCTGTTTATTTCCATCAACTTATTTTCATTAATTCCAACGATATGTTTTGCCCTCACCATTGCCCCCTCCATCCAGCCCATCCGATTCCACTTGAGCAATCTGATCTCTATTGCAGGGGCTGGATTAGCACAGTGCGAAATCGCTGGCTTTGAAAGCTGACCACGATAGGCCAGTACCAGCCTCCCCCAACAGGCGCCGGAATGTGGCGACAGTAACTTCATTTGAAGCCCACTAGTGACAATAAGCGATTTTAATCTCATTTTCCTCTGCCTCGCTGCCTACTTTTGTTCTACCATGAACACATTCTGACCTCCTAATGCGCCTCTATCAGCACCTTTCTTAGCCCTGATTAGCCTCAATTACATTCCCTTTTCCTTTCTGTCCAACACATTTTCGTCATTTGCCACCAGTCGCTGACACTCTACCGAGGACCAATGCGTCACGTCAGCCCCGCCCCAGCCACAAGAGTCTGAATCTGACCCTATTGCCCGTTCTCCAGCTTTGACAAAGAGTCACCCAGACTCGAAACGTCAGCTGCCATCTCTCTCCACAGAGGCTGCCAGACCAGCTGAGACTGTTCTGTGTTTTCTTTTTTTGTTCCCCATTGACGCATCCGCAGTAAGTTGCTTTTATCGTACATTTAGACATGTTTGAAATGGTGATTAAATATGTTCATCTGCACCTGTAAACCCAATAGATTCTTGTGGTGGATGAACAAACTGCTAATATCCGAATCGTGGAAAAATAGGCAAGGCTTTTCATCCCCCGGCGTCTTGATAATTCAGTATTTCTGACTTTGCTGCAGGAATTTTTATACATTATGCGAGACCCAGTTAAGAAATCGAGGTACTATTTAGAAACAGACTAAACTGGAATTTCTCTGGAATGTTTCATGCCCGGTTCCGAACGGTGGACCATTCGCGTGTAAAGCGAATGTGATAACCACTACACCACAGAAACAGTTGGCAACGCAGACTCCAACGGACCTGTGTCACCTTCAGCACAACTGCCTTGTTGCAGCTTCGCATAGTTTGGCTGAGAGGCCATGTCACTTCTTACAAGGACACGTTTATTTCTTTAAAATAAGAATTGACAATTATGTGTTTCTTATATTTGACCACTTTGTGTTTTGGTGTGTAACATGCTGCAGCCTAAATACCGTTCATGTAGAAGAAAGGAGGGGTACTTCTAAATCAACATTGAGCCTGGATTCCCACACTGGCTTTTACTGTTTCACCATCAGGAAAACCGTTTTTTCTTTCCTAAAGCTGGTTCAGTTAAGTCTCTGGCATTTCCTCTAAGTCAGTTACAGTATCGTTTGTGTCTGTCCTTTTGAGTACACAGTACTTTCAGACAGCCTGCAATCTGGCCTGTTGCATTTGCTGATCCCAATGCCATCTACTCTGCATTGGAGAGACTAAATGCCGACTGGGTGACCGCTTTGCAAAACACCTTCGCTCCATCGACAAGCTGGCGGCAGATTCTCCTGTCGCTTGTTATATGAACTCACTGTCCTGCTCTCATGTCCACATGTCCGATCTTGGCCTGCTGCAATGTTCCCATGTAGCTCAGCACAACGCCGAGGAACAGCACCCCATCCTCCGAATAGGCACGGTACAGCCTTGCTGATTTTACAGTAGGCTCAACAACTTCGCACCGTGAAATCACTCTTCCCACTTCACCGCATGTTTATTTCCATCAACTTATTTTCATTGCTTCCATTGATATGTCTTCCTCTCCCATTGTCTCCCCCTCCCCATTCCCCAAGCCAATCACATCCCTCTTGGGAAATCCGCCCCTTGTCCTCTGCCATTAACACATTCTAATCTTCTAATCGCCTCTGTCAGCACAGTTCTTAACACTGATTAGAAACATTTATATTCCCTTTTTCTTTTGACGCAACACGTTTTTGTTATTCTCCACCCATCGCTGGCCGTCTGTCGAGGCCCAATGCTTCACGCTCCCCCCACCCCCACTTCCCCCACACACTCCGCCAGTCTACACCTGACCAAAGATCCAGTTGTCCAGCTTCGACAAAGTGTTACCCAGACTCAAAACGACACTTGCCATCTCTCTCCACAGAGGCTGTCAGACCTGATGAGACTGTCCTGTGTTTTCTGTTTTTCTTTCCCATTGGCGCATAAGCAGTAAGTTGCTTTTATCGTACATTTAGACATGTTTGAAATGGTGATTAAATATGTTCATCTGCATCTGTAAACCCAATAGATTCTGTGGTGGATGAACAAACTGCTAATATCCGAATCGTGGCAAAATAGGGAAGGCTTTTCTCCGCTGGCGTCTTGAATATTCCGTATTTCTGACATTGTTGCAGGAATTTTAATATCTCATGAGAGACCAAATCTCATGTTCCTCGAACGTGCGAGATTGAAGAAGAAAGGTATTTTGTGCAAACATTCGTCACACAAAATGATAAGCACGCTATGTTTCTGCCCGGTTTCGACCCAGGGACCTTTCGCGTGTTAGGCAAATGTGATAACCACTACACTACAGAAACTGCTGGGAACATCGCAAGCAGTGGCCCTGTGCAATGTTGAACCTCAATGTACTGTTGCAGCTTCTAACGGTTCCGTTGAGAGGCCATGTAACTTATTGGAAGAAGCCGTTTCTTTAAAACTGATGTCTCAACTTATCAAATGATCAGGTATTGAACTTTGGTGAACTGGCGATAAGTTATGTTTTGCTTGAAGTTAAATTGAGAGGGCAGGGCTTTCATAAGTAACCACAGGTGAAACGAGAATTGATGATGCCCTGCTCACTTTGCTCTGCATCGGGAACCAGCTGTCCAACCCACTGAACTAAAGGGGACGCCAAAACTGGAAACTCCGAGCCAGCCAGGAGTCGAACCTGGAATCTCCTGATTCGTAGTCAGACGCGTTATCCATTGCGCCACTGGCCCACAGCAGTTATAGGCTTTTGCTATTCCTCGATGATGAAGACCAGTTACGAGATCGAGGTAATATTTAGCAATAGACTAAACTGGAAGCACCACATGTTTCTGCCCGGTTTCGAACCGGGGACCATTCGCGTGTAAAGCGAATGTGATAACCACTACACTACAGAAACAGCTGGCAACACGGACGCCAACGGACCTGTGTCACCTTCAACTTGTTGCAGCTTCGCATGGTTCGGCTGAGAGGCCATGTCACTTCTTACAAGAACAAGACTGTTTCTTAAAAATTGATATCTAAACTTACAAGCCAGAAGAAGAACCTATATTGAACTGAAGCATTTGTTCAGCAAATCGCTAACGGCGGAATGCTCTCTTCTACTATTAATGCAGCATCCTGAAATCCTACAGAAAAAAGCAACCGACTTTACACAATATTTGTTTCGTTATTCAATGCTTGAGTTGAGTTTAAGAATTGATAATTATGTGTTTCTTATATTTGACCTCATTGTGTTTTGGTGTGTAAAATGCTGCAGCCTAAATACCGTTCATGTAGAAGAAAGGAGGGGTAATTGTAAATCAACTTTGAGCCTTGATTCCCACACTGGCTTTTCCTGTTTCTCCATCAGGAAGACCGTTTTTTCTTTCTCAAAGCTGGTTCAGATAAGTCTCTGGCATTTCCTCTAAGTCAGTTACAGTATCGTTTGTGTCTGTCCTTTTGAGTACACATTACTATAAGACATCCTTCAATCTGGCCTGTTGCATTTGCTGATACCAATGCCATCTACTCTGCATTGGAGAGACTAAATGCCGACTGGGTGACCACATTGCAAAACACCTTCGCTCCATCGACAAGCTGGTGGCAGACTCTCCTGTCGCTTCCTATTTGAACTCACTGTCCTGCTCTCATGTCCACATGTCCGATCTTGGCCTGCTGCAATATTCCCATGTAGCTCAGCACAACGCCGAGGAACAGCACCCCAACCTCCGAATACGCACGGTACAGCCTTGCGGATTTTACAGTACGCTCAACAAATTCGCACCGTGAAATCACTCTTCCCACTTCACCGCATGTTTATTTCCATCAACTGATTTTCATTGCTTCCATTGATATGTCTTCTTCTCCCATTGTCTCCCCCTCCCCATTCCCCTAACCAATCGCATCCCTCTTGGGAAATCCGCCCCTTGTTCCTCATTGTCCTCTGCCATTAACACATTCTAATCTTCTAATCGCCTCTGTTAGCACAGTTCTTAACACTGATTAGAAACATTTACATTCCCTTTTTCTTTCGGCCCAACATATTTTAGTTATTCTCCACCCATCGCTGGCCGTCTGTGGAGACACAATGCTTCACGCTCCCCGCACCCCCACTTCCACCACACACTCCGCCAGTCTACACCTGACTGATCCAGTTGTCCAGTTTCGACAAAGAGTCACCCAGACTCTAAACGACACTTGCCATCTCTCTCCACAGAGGCAGTCAGACCTGATGAGGCTGTCCTGTGTTTTCTGTTTTTCTTTCCCATTGACGCATACGCAGTAAGTTGCTTTCATCGTACATTTAGACATGTTTGAAATGGTGATTAAATATGTTCATCTGCATCTGTAAACCCAAAAGATTCTGTGGTGGATGAACAAACTGCTAATATCCGAATCGTGGCAAAATAGGGAAGGCTTTTCTTCCCCAGGCGTCTTGAATATTCCGTATTTCTGACTTTGTTGCATGAATTTTAATATCTCATGAGAGACCAAATCTCATGTTCCTCGAACGTGCGAGATTGAGGAAGAAAGTTATTTTGTGAAAACATTCGTCACACAAAATGAGAAACATGCGATGTTTCTGCCCGGTTTCGAACCGGGGACCTTTCGCGTGTTAGGCGAATGTGATAACCACTACACTACAGAAACTGCTGGGAGCATCGCAATCAGTGGCCCTGTGCAATGTTGAACCTCAATGTACTGTTGCAGCTTCTAACGGTTCCGCTGAGAGGCCATGTCACTTATTGCAAGAAGCCGTTTCTTTAAAACTGATGTCTCAACTTATCAAAGATCAGATATTGAACTTTGCTGAACTGGAGATAAGTTATGTTTTGCTTGAAGTTAAATTGAGAGGGCAGGGCTTTCAAAAGTAACCACAGCTGAAACGAGAATTGATGATGGTCTGCTCACTTTGCTCTCCATCGGGAACCAGCTGTCCAACCCACTGAACTAAAGGGGACGCCAAAACTGGAAACTCCGAGCCAGCCAGAAGTCGAACCTGAAATCTCCTGATTCGTAGTCAGACGCGTTATCCATTGCGCCACTGGCCCACAGCAGTTATAGGCTTTTGCTATTCCTCGATGATGAAGACCAGTTACGAGATCGAGGTAATATTTAGCAACAGACTGAACTGGAAGCACCACATGTTTCTGCCCGGTTTCGAACCGGGGACCATTCGCGTGTAAAGCGAATGTGATAACCACTACACTACAGAAACAGCTGGCAACACAGACGCCAACGGACCTGTGTCACCTTCAACTCAACTGCCTTGTTGCAGCTTCGCATGGTTCGGCTGAGAGGCCATGTCACTTCTTACAAGAACAAGACTGTTTCTTAAAAATTGATATCTAAACTTACAAGCCAGAAGAAGAACCTATATTGAACTGAAGCATTTGTTCAGCAAATCGCTAACGGCGGAATGCTCTCTTCTACTATTAATGCAGCATCCTGAAATCCTACAGAAAAAAGCAACCGACTTTACACAATATTTGTTTCGTTATTCAATGCTTGAGTTGAGTTTAAGAATTGATAATTATGTGTTTCTTATATTTGACCTCATTGTGTTTTGGTGTGTAAAATGCTGCAGCCTAAATACCGTTCATGTAGAAGAAAGGAGGGGTAATTGTAAATCAACTTTGAGCCTGGATTCCCACACTGGCTTTTCCTGTTTCTCCATCAGGAAGACCGTTTTTTCTTTCTCAAAGCTGGTTCAGATAAGTCTCTGGCATTTCCTCTAAGTCAGTTACAGTATCGTTTGTGTCTGTCCTTTTGAGTACACATTACTATAAGACGTCCTTCAATCTGGCCTGTTGCATTTGCTGATCCCAATGCCATCTACTCTGCATTGGAGAGACTAAATGCCGACTGGGTGACCACATTGCAAAACACCTTCGCTCCATCGACAAGCTGGTGGCAGACTCTCCTGTCGCTTGCTATTTGAACTCACTGTCCTGCTCTCATGTCCACATGTCCGATCTTGGCCTGCTGCAATATTCCCATGTAGCTCAGCACAACGCCGAGGAACAGCACCCCAACCTCCGAATAGGCACGGTACAGCCTTGCGGATTTTTCAGTACGCTCAACAACTTCGCACCGTGAAATCACTCTTCCCACTTCACCGCATGTTTATTTCCATCAACTGATTTTCATTGCTTCCATTGATATGTCTTCTTCTCCCATTGTCTCCCCCTCCCCATTCCCCTAACCAATCGCATCCCTCTTGGGAAATCCGCCCCTTGTTCCTCATTGTCCTCTCTCATTAACACATTCTAATCTTCTAATCGCCTCTGTCAGCACAGTTCTTAACACTGATTAGAAACATTTACATTCCCTTTTTCTTTCGGCCCAACATATTTTAGTTATTCTCCACCCATCGCTGGCCGTCTGTGGAGACACAATGCTTCACGCTCCCCCCACCCCCACCCCCACTTCCCCCACACACTCCGCCAGTCTACACCTGACCAAAGATCCAGTTGTCCAGCTTCGACAAAGAGTCACCCAGACTCTCAACGACACTTGCCGTCTCTCTCCACAGAGGCTGTCAGACCTGATGAGGCTGTCCTGTGTTTTCTGTTTTGCTTTCCCATTGACGCATACGCAGTAAGTTTCTTTCATCGTTCATTTAGACATGTTTGAAATGGTGATTAAATATGTTCATCTGCATCTGTAAACCCAAAAGATTCTGTGGCGGATGAACAAACTGCTAATATCCGAATCGTGGCAAAATAGGGAAGGCTTTTCTTCCCCAGGCGTCTTGAATATTCCGTATTTCTGACTTTGTTGCAGGAATTTTAATATCTCATGAGAGACCAAATCTCATGTTCCTCGAACGTGCGAGATTGAGGAAGAAAGTTATTTTGTGCAAACATTCGTCACACAAAATGAGAAGCATGCGATGTTTCTGCCCGGTTTCGAACCGGGGACCTTTCGCGTGTTAGGCGAATGTGATAACCACTACACTACAGAAACTGCTGGGAGCATCGCAATCAGTGGCCCTGTGCAATGTTGAACCTCAATGTACTGTTGCAGCTTCTAACGGTTCCGCTGAGAGGCCATGTCACTTATTGCAAGAAGCCGTTTCTTTAAAACTGATGTCTCAACTTATCAAAGATCAGATATTGAACTTTGCTGAACTGGAGATAAGTTATGTTTTGCTTGAAGTTAAATTGAGAGGGCAGGGCTTTCAAAAGTAACCACAGCTGAAACGAGAATTGATGATGCCCTGCTAACTTTGCTCTGCATCGGGAACCAGCTGTCCAACCCACTGAACTAAAGGGGACGCCAAAACTAGGAACTGCGAGCCAGCCAGGAGTCGAACCTGGAATCTCTTGATTCGTAGTCAGACGCGTTATCCATTGCGCCACTGGCCCACAGCAGTTATAGGCTTTTGCTATTCCTCGATGATGAAGACCAGTTACGAGATCGAGGTAATATTTAGCAACAGACTAAACTGGAAGCACCAGATGTTTCTGCCCGGTTTCGAACCGGGGACCATTCGCGTGTAAAGCGAATGTGATAACCACTACACTACAGAAACAGCTGGCAACACAGACGCCAACGGACCTGTGTCACCTTCAACTCAACTGCCATGTTGCAGCTTCGCATGGTTCGGCTGAGAGGCCATGTCACTTCTTACAAGAACAAGACTGTTTCTTAAAAATTGATATCTAAACTTACAAGCCAGAAGAAGAACCTATATTGAACTCAAGCATTTGTTCAGCAAATCGCTAACGGCGGAATGCTCTCTTCTATTATTAATGCAGCATCCTGAAATCCTACAGAAAAAAAGCAACCGACTTTACACAATATTTGTTTCGTTATTCAATGCTTGAGTTGAGTTTAAGAATTGATAATTATGTGTTTCTTATATTTGACCTCATTGTGTTTTGGTGTGTAAAATGCTGCAGCCTAAATACCGTTCATGTAGAAGAAAGGAGGGGTAATTGTAAATCAACTTTGAGCCTGGATTCCCACACTGGCTTTTCCTGTTTCTCCATCAGGAAGACCGTTTTTCTTTCTCAAAGCTGGTTCAGATAAGTCTCTGGCATTTCCTCTAAGTCAGTTACAGTATCGTTTGTGTCTGTCCTTTTGAGTACACATTACTATAAGACATCCTTCAATCTGGCCTGTTGCATTTGCTGATCCCAATGCCATCTACTCTGCATTGGAGAGACTAAATGCCGACTGGGTGACCACATTGCAAAACACCTTCGCTCCATCGACAAGCTGGTGGCAGACTCTCCTGTCGCTTGCTATTTGAACTCACTGTCCTGCTCTCATGTCCACATGTCCGATCTTGGCCTGCTGCAATATTCCCATGTAGCTCAGCACAACGCCGAGGAACAGCACCCCAACCTCCGAATAGGCACGGTACAGCCTTGCGGATTTTACAGTACGCTCAACAAATTCGCACCGTGAAATCACTCTTCCCACTTCACCCGCATATCTTTGGACTGTGAATATGTTCATCTGCATCTGTAAACCCATAAGATTCTGTGGTGGATGAACAAACTGCTAACATCCGAATCGTGGCAAAATAGGGAATGCTTTTCTTCCCCTGGCGTCTTGAATATTCCGTATTTCTGACATTGTTGCAGGAATTTTAAAATCTCATGAGAGACCAAATCTCATGTTCCTCGAACGTGCGAGATTGAAGAAGAAAGGTATGTTGTGCAAACATTCGTCACACAGAATGAGAAGCATGCGATGTCTCTGCACGGTTTCGAATCGGGGACCTTTCGGGAGTGAGACGAATGTGATAACCACTACACTACAGAAACCGCCGGCCATCAATCGACGTGCGGAATGTACAACCTCAGTGTGTTGCTGCAGATTCTGATGGTCTGTTTGAGAGGCCAGGTCCCTTGTTGCAAGCGACAGCTGTTTCTTAAATTAACAGATGTCTCAACATATAAAGCCGTGAGATGTAGAAATTATATCGATATTAACATAAGTTATATTTTGCTTAATGTCGGTCCTAAATTTGTGCTCTTGGACTCGAGGCCTGTTTCTCGTTTAGGGATATTTAGTCAATGCTAAATTCCCCATTCCCCTAGCCAATCGCATCCCTCTTGGGAAATCCGCCCCTTGTTCCTCATTGTCATCTGCCCTCCCCCTCCCATACCCCCCACCCCCCCCACCCCCCCCCCCCACCCCACCCCCCCCCCCCCACCCCCCCCCCCCCACCCCCCCCCCCCCACCCCCCCCCCCCCACCCCCCCCCCCCACCCACAGATGATGCTCGAGAGAGACAGTGTCTGAGCTGGAGTGCGTTTGGATAAAATTGATGCTCCAGATCTGTGTTAACCACAGGGACGTGACCCATCTGATCCACAGAGCCAAAGTGGAGAATTGAACTGACTGGAGAGCTGGATCCTAACGCTGACATCCCGGACCTCGGCGTCGTGAAATGTTCCAAAGAAGCTCAACAGCCACTCGAGGAACAGCAGCGCATCTTTCCACTGGGTTCAATACAGCTTTCACACTCAGTGTGTGCTCAGCAGTTTCACACTGTAAATGCTGCACCCATTTTGTGTGTCCTTACATCGCAGATTTGGGTTTCAATCTTGTTTCCACTTGTTCTTTGTGTCCGGGCGGTAGTTGTTGATCAATATGCCATCGATAGCTCCTCCAGACATATCTTTTGTTTCTTTGTTTCTTCCATTGCGCTAACAGAGAGCTGGCACAGACACGGCTGCCGGAATGGCCTCATACTGTAGTGTCATTATTCTCTGATTTGATGCCATCCTAACTCTGTGGCCAGGGTCCCAAGGCCTCTTCTCATTTAATCTCTCCTGACTTTCCCCCTATTAGAGCCCTTTCCCGTTGTTCTGTTTCCTCCCTCCGGTAATTCACTTGGTTAAGACGTACCACATTTCTAACCTGTCCCGGTTTTAATGAAAGGTGACGGTGAAAGACGAACTTTGTTGTCCTGTCGACAAATGCCGCCTGAGTCCCTGAGATGTTGCAGTACTTTTGGCGTTCTCCGCAGATGTTAGATTGATTTTCGATGGCAATGACAGTATGCTTTGACTCTTTTCGCGGGGCGCGTTGATCTCGGGGTATGATTCTCGCTTTGGGTGTCTCGCTGTCGGAATTTGCGAGAGGTCCAGCAGGCCTCAATGGTGCGGCGGTCCCAATACCGCAGCCGGCTCACGGTACTTGTTATCACAACGTTATCACATCTTGCTTTATTGCAGCAGAGAAATGCATTCCTCTGATTGCCAGTGACACGCCAGTGAAAGACAAGGCCAGTAAAATTGGGCAGCCAATACCTGGACATAAATATATACGTAGAAATCCTGGAAGTTTGTCACTCGCGGAATTATTATAGCGCCAGGAATGTTATAGCACTCAGAATCCCAGATACACAGAACCACCATTTCAGATGAGGCCTTCCGGTCAATCGAGTCTGCACCAACATGTGAAAAATACAGGACTAACTACAGGACCTCATTTGTCAGCACGCGTTCCATAGCCTTGAATGTGAAGACGTGCCATGTGTTCAGCCAGGTACTATTTAATGGATGTGAAGCACACTGCCTCTACCACCCTCCCACCTAGTTTACTCCAGACAGTCACCATCCTCTGGCTAAATACGATTTTCCTCAAATTCACCATAACCTCCTGCCCCTCACCTTGAACTTGTGTCCCCCCGTAACTGACCCTTTGTTGCACGTTTTACTTGAGTGTATTACGCGTTTATTGGAGTGTATTAACACGCCTCCGTTTAAAGGCCGTGTGCTTAACACTACTACAGCTCTGTGTATGTAATTTCAGCTCGGAGTCGCCAGGTGCCGTATTTAGACACCTCACAAGTATATCAAGGTCAGGTTCAAAGTAATAAAACTATACACCGATTAGTAAGTTCAAACGATTGATATTTATTATACAAATATAATAAATACGCATGCATACGCTAAAGACTAATACTTATTTCTACTATTAAACGACTAAATACTTATCTAAGTAGGAACCAGCAAGGTCAGGGGACAAGGCCTTTGTTCCTTTCAGGACTGCACCTTCTGTTCTCTAATAGTCGGCTAGAGTATAAGCAATGCCGGGTTCACGTAGCGGGCGTCGTTTTGGCACTTACTGAATGATGGCTGGTGCTCAATGGCCGGTGATGAAAGACAGGATCTGGAGGCTGGAGTCGGAGTCAGAAGCGGAGCCAGAGCAAAAAACAGCAGATCTGGGCCGGAGTCAACAGCAAGCCGGAGCAACAACAGCAGTGGAGCCGGAGCAAACAGACAGAACCATGTGCGGGGTCTACCTTTATAGGTCCCCCAATGTCCGTGCCTCTTCGGGGCGGGCCTTTACCTGCCATGTATCGATTGGGTCATTTCTCAATCGATATCTTACAAATCCCCCAATCTGAGGGTCTCTTCTCGATGGGTGGGGCGGTCTCTATGGGTCTTTTGTGATGGATACTTCTGGTGCCGTTTCGTCTGGGCGTCCACTCAAAGTATCCATTCAAACTCAAATGTTTCTATTGTGTGGGCCCAGATCTGGATCACCTCATTAATATGCAAAGCGTTGTTGCCATTTACACCTTTGGTTGAGATCTTGCACCTGGCCATAAACTGGTTTCGATATGTGCAGAATGCTAATTAGCCTTTTGCAAACTGCTTGTCCTGGCTAAAACTGTTTTCTCCCTACAGCCTTAGCAGTTCTCCATTTTGGTAGCCCAGTGTCCATCTTAGGTGGCTACACCTTCAGCTAAGGGGAACAACTGCTCCCTATCCACCCTGCCATTCCCCTCATAATCTTGTACACCCAAAACTATGCAACGTCTCTTCATAACATAAATGGGCGAAGTCTGTCCCTGATCTGCGTGGGAATCGAACAGAAGACATGTCGTGTCAACAGAAATTTCAGGTATTTTCGATCGAAAAATTGATTTCAATTAAAGTCTAAACCTGGCATCATGTGCTTCCCATGTCCCAACTGATAGTAATTCTCATGTTGCTCGGCGGTTATTATACATTAAGCGTACATTGTCGTAATAATAATCTTCACTAGTGTCATAAGTAGGCTTACATTAACACTGCAATGAAGTTACTGTGAAAATTCCCGAGTCACCACACTCCGGCCCCTGTTCAGGTACACAGAGGGAGAATTCAGAATGTCCAATTCACCTAACAGCACGTCTTTTCGGGTCTTGAGGGAGGAAACCGGGGCACCCGGAGGAAACCCACGGAGACACGGGGAGGACGTGCAGACTCCGCACAGATAGAGAACCAAGCCGGGAATCGAACGCTGGTCCTAGGAGCATGAGGCAGCAGAGCAACCCACTGAGCCACAGTGCCGCCCATTAAGTACCTTGTACATTTTGTACCGCAGCACGTATTGATCCATTCTGCTTTGCGTTAAAAGAAGAGGTAAAGAGGAGTCTTTGTCCTTGGACTTTCTGCAAGAGCAGGCCATGATTTTCGTCCATCTCCTCAGTTGAGTGCCACCCTCTGCCGGTAGGTAGATATTCTGGTTTTAAAGTTACAATACAATTTGCGGTATGATAGACCATAATAAGACCATAAGACTATTAGACATAGGAGCAGAATAAGGTCACTTGGCCCATCGAGTCCGCTCTGCCATGCAATCATGGCTGATATTTTCAACCATAGCTCTCAAGATTTCCCAAAACTATTCCTCTCTTGATCTACACAAGGACAGAGACATGTCCGGTAAATAGACATGATTGCTTGCCTGAGCCTGGGATCAATTCCTTCTCGGAAAGGAACCTCAGTGATGCTGTAAACACTCACTCAGGGTTATGTACGGGGCTTTAGGTTTTCTCGAACACTGTTTCTCAGTGAGCAGTAATAGACCACCCCGTCCTCCACATCGAATGCGCTTATACTGAGGTAACCGTTCTGTTTAGATTTGTCAGCAAACGCCAGATATCGTCCTGAACCCACATCTTTCTTCATTACTAAGGTGTTGGTGATAATCCATCTCGGTGGCTGTGTCGGTTTCTCCTGATATCATTGCATTTTGTACATGTTGGGGCCTTTATATTGGCAATTTAACTTCACCGAAGCCCCTTCTGAGACTGTTATTGTCACTGGTGACTGAGCTACTGGATTGAACATTGCCGGCTGCGAAAGTGAAGGACTGAAATGAACAGATTGTTGTTCCTTTATAAAGTTAGAGTTTGTTCAATTAAGAGGTGCTTTTTAGCGTGGCGACTCCACTGAGCCTGTACATCTAGGTTGTGGGAGTGAGAATGTTCAAACAGCACACGGACAGTGATCTGGGACCGGGATCGAACCCGTGTCCTCAGTGCAATGAGGCAGCAGTGCCAACCATTGCGCCACCGTGCCGCCCTGAGTTTAAACAGAGTTGATACAAATTTGCTTGTATCTGCGGCATTTTCTGGGACCTCTGATGCAGGCACTTCATAGACATTCCCAATCGTTAATTACACATAGCCTATGTGTATTAATATGCTAATCTGGTTTAATTAGCACTATAACTACTTACTGTGCCAAAGCGCTGCCAGTATTATCACAACCATGTCTGACTGAATCTCTCTCACTGAACTGGACTGGACTGAGTCAGGGATTGTGTCGGAGAGAGGGAACTTAGTGCAGTGCAGGGAGAGGGTCTATTGTGACATCACTCGCCTCCCATCCTATCGGCTTGGCCGACACCAACAGGTGAGTTTCTGACGCCCGTGCTTGAATTTGGCGCCCTCTGCTGCCGGAATCGGTTTACTCCGTGTTAGAATTCGGCTGTTGAGTGGATTCAGTGTTGACTGCAATGCATATCAGAGCGGGAAACCAAGACAGAAATCTAAATTTCAGCTGTTTATACACTATCTTTGTCACTATAGGTATTTCTAATCAAAAAACGATGCTTAATCTGTGCAAATCATCCCTGGATTTCTCGGTTCACACCATGGATGCGACGAAGTCGAAAGAATGCCAAGACTTTGGTGGACATGCGGAGGTTTGAACTCAGAATAATAGCAGGGCTCAACAGACACGTTTTCTTTATTTTGGTTCTGACGAAGAAGGTACAAAAGGGGAACTGCTCTGAACATCGCTTTTTTCAGAGACCAAATTGTCTGGAATTATTTTCATTAGCTGAAGGTGAAATGTCCTATGAAGAAAATAGGTGAATGATATTTCATGCTGCAAGTGTTTGCGAGACAATGAAACATTACAGAGGACTTTGAATGGATTAGCACCGAGGCACGGGCGGGATTCGAACCCGCGATTTTTGGGATTATGGTGTTGAAGGCGGAGCTGTAGTCAATAAATAGGAGTCTGATGTAGGAGTCCTTGTTTTCGAGATGCTCTAGGGATGAGTGTAGGGCCAGGGATATGCCGTCTGATGTTGACCGGTTGCGACGGTATGCGAATTGAAGTGGGTCAAGGCGTTCTAGGAGTATGGAGGTGATGCGCTTCATGATCAGCCTCTCGAAGCACTTCATTACAACTGATGTCAGGGCCGCCGGAGGGTAGCCATTGAGGCATGTTGCCTCGTTCTTCTTTGGTACCGGTATGATGGTGGTCTTCTTGAAGCAGGTGGGGACCTCGGAGTGGAGTAGGGATAGGTTAAAGATGTCTGTGAATACCTCTGCCATCTGGTATGTGCAGGATCTGAGTGCACGACCAGGGATCCCATCCAGGCCCGTCGCCTTCCGTGGGTTCACTTTCCGGAAGGCCAATCTGACTTCGGAAACTGTGATGGTGGGTATGGGTGAATTAAGGGCTGCTGGGGCACTCGACAGCGGATTGTTGGTTTCCTGCTCAAACCGAGCATAGAATGCATTAAGTTCATCGGGAAGGGATGCGCTGCTGCCACAGATACAGTAAGACGTCTTACACCACCAGGTTAAAGTCCAACAGGTTTGTTTCAAACACGAGCTTTCGGAGCGCAGCTCCTTCCTCAGGTGAATCACAAAACAGAATCATTTAACCTGGTGTTGTAAGACTTCTTACTGTGCTCACCCCAGTCCAGCGCCGGCATCTCCACATCATGGCCAGAGATACTGCTCGACCCGGCCCGGTTATGTAGATCTTTGGACTTTTTTTCTGAGGGATTCTTCTCCAGAGACCGCTGAGATAGGCCCATTGAAGATTTTAAGACAGATGTGGCTGGATTCTCAACTGAAAAGGTAATCAAAGGTTATCCAGCGTAGGTGAAATGTGAATCTGAGGTCACGTTCGCATCTGTCACGAACTTATTGAATGTTGGAGAAGGCTCAAGCGGATGAATAGCCAACTCCTGCTCAACATTCGTCTGTTAGCAGGTCCGTGAGGAGGTGTCACAATTTCCTGAGTTATTGAGGGAGACACAGCATCGTTGAGCTATTCCCCAGCTCGGCGCTATGAAGGATATTACAGCGATAGAGGCAACTCCATGCCGCAGCCGGTTCACGGTACGTGTTATCAGAACAGGAAAATCGCTTATTGTCACGAGTCCGCTTCAAATGAAGTTACTCTGAAAATCCCCTCGTCGTCACATTCCGGCGCCTGTTCGGGGAGGCTGTTACGGGAATCGAACCGTGCTGCTGGCCTGCTTGGTCTGCTTTCAAAGCCAGAAATTTAGCCCTGTCCTAAACAGCCCCTAAAAATATATCATCCAGGAGTGGAACAACAATTCGTCTCTGGGTGGGATCGAACCACCAACCTTTCGGTTAACAGCCGAACGCGCTAACCGACTGCGCCACGGAGACGACAACAGGATCACAACTCTGTGCATTTCAACAGTGACGGCCAATCCTCTGATTGCCAGGGACCGAATGAGAATGCTGGTAATATTGGTCCCCTGAGGCAGTGCGGAAAATATCTGGAAGGAGCGGACACATGGTCCCGCGGGCATGGACATTTGTGAGACGTGGAATCATCACAGACCCGTGGATTTTACAGAACTCACTTGGACAGCATCACACTTTCTTTGAAACACGTCCCTTATCCGGGAACCTCCATAACAGAAAGCAGGAAGTGACAACATAG
Organism: Scyliorhinus canicula; assembly: GCF_902713615.1. NCBI lineage: Eukaryota > Metazoa > Chordata > Chondrichthyes > Carcharhiniformes > Scyliorhinidae > Scyliorhinus > Scyliorhinus canicula. The sequence continues at coordinate 67,386 of NW_024055477.1, forward strand.
ATTTGATGTATTTTCGATCGGAAAGTCGATGTTCCGCTGAAGACGACTAGGGGCTCAGACTCATTGGCATAAGGTCGACCTAAGTTAACGGTCCTGGAAGATTTTATTATCCCCACATCTGAGAACTTTCATTCCTGCTGCTCGGAAGTGGATATTCCAAGCTTAAATTTACTGTGCATCGCGACATGCTGATTAAACTCACGAATCCGAAACGGCTCCTCTATTGACCTTTTCAAGGACAGAGACGGCAATGCAATTGTGGAGAAATAGACCTGAGTATTTTTCTGAATCGAGATCAAACCATCCTCCGGTACAAGGGCAGGAACGCAAATTTACTGGAATTGAAAATACTCTCTGAGGCTTTCGTACGTGGTTGTAGCTGCTTTCTGACACTGTGCTCATTGCACAGTAATAGACCGCTCCATCCTCAACACTGAGCGCGTTTATATTGAGGTAACAATTCTTTTTAGACTTGTTGGCAGCCCCCAGATATCGTCCTGAGATCTCCTCTTTCTTCATCGTCAATATGTTAATGATGACCAATCTCGGCGGGAGGTCCCGGGTTCAAATCCCGGACGAGCCCTTCGATGAGAGTTTCCCTTGGTCAAGCCGCATGTTTTCTTCATTTCTTTGCGGCGTAGACGGCGGGATTCATTCACATTGTGTTTGCTTTGAGAAGCTGAGCTCAAACTGCAGGAAACCAATACGTTCCCGATAAGCTTGTCTATGTAGTGTAGTGGTTATCACATTTGCTTTACACGCGAATGGTTCCCGGTTCGAAACGTTCTGCACCCATTTTGTGCGTCCTCACATCGCAGATTTGTGTTTAATCTCTCCTGACTTGCCCCCCATGAGAGCCCTTTCCTGTTGTTCTGTTTCCTCCCTCCGGTAATTCACTTGGTTAAGACGTACCACATTTCTAACCTGTCCCGGTTTTAATGAAAGGTGATGGTGAAAGACGAACTTTGTTGTCCTGTCGACAAATGCCGCCTGAGTCCCTGAGATGTTGCAGTACTTTTGGCGTTCTCCGCAGATGTTAGATTGATTTTCGATGGCAATGACAGTATGCTTTGGTGTTTTTCGCGGGACTCGTTGATCTAGGGGTATGATTCTCGCTTTGGGTGTGTCGCAGTCGGAATTTGCGAGAGGTCCCGGGTTCAAATCCCAGACGAGCCCTTCGATGACGTTTTCCGTTGATCAAGCCGCATTTTCTTCGTTTCTTTACGGCGGAGACGTCGGGATTCACATTGGGTTTTCTTTGAGAAGCTGTGTTCAAACTGCATGGAACCAATACGTTCCCGAGAAGCTTGTCTATGTGTGGGCATTCACATTTCTATTGACTAATTCTGGTGGACTCAGACAGCTCTTTGCCCCTTTCATTTTATCAGTTCAACAACTTCAGACTGTGAACTCTCACTTCCCCCTTCACCACGTGTTTTTTCCATCAACTTATCATCCCTTCCATTGATATGTTTTACCCTCAGCATTGCCCACCTCCCCCCAGCCCATACCATCCTACTTGATCAGTCAGATCCCTGTTTGTAATTGTTCTCTGACACACTGCTTACCTTTGTTCTGCCATTAACACATTCTGACCGCTTGATGCGCCATCAGCACCTTTCATAGCCTTGATTAGCCTCATTTACATTCCCTCTTTCTTTCTGCCCGAGACATTTTCGTCATTTCCCACCTATTGCTAGCCCTCTACCGAGGCCCAATACAGCACTCCACCACCCCCACCCCCCACCCACAATCGTCTGAATCTCCAATTCCAGTTCTCCAGCTTTGACAAAGAGTCCACTTGACTGGAAACAAGAGCTGTCATTTCGCTCCCCAGAGGCTGTCAGACCTGCTGAGATTGTCCAGTATTTTCTGTTTTAGTTTCCGTTTGAAGCATCCGCAGTAAGTTGCATTTGTCATACATTTAGACATGTTTCAGATGGTGATTAAATGTGTTCATTTGTAAATCGCTGAAATTCTGTTGTGGATGAACTAGCAGATAATATCCGAGCTGTGCCAAGATATGGAAACTCTTCACCTCTCATTGCCTGCCGAAAATTCAGTGCTTGGGCCTTAATGTTCAATTCAGTTTCATGGCTCACGTGAGACGAAATCTCATAGTCCTGGAACACACGAGATTCCAGCAGCATTCAGGAAACAGAATTATTTTGTGCCCAATAATTGTGCAAACGTTTCTCAAATGCCTATTCAGAGGATGGGGGCTGTTCCTCGGTGTTGTGCTGAGCTACATGGGAACATTGCAGCAGGCCAAGATCGGACATGTGGACATGAGAGCAGGACAGTTAGTTCAAATAGGAAGCGACAGGAGAGTCTGCCACCAGCTTGTCGATGGAACAAAGGTGTTTTCCAAAGCGGTCACCCAGTCGGCATTTAGTCTCTCCAATGCAGAGTAGATGGCATTGGGATCAGCAAATGCAACAGGCCAGATTGAAGGATGTCTGAAAGTAATGTGTACTCAAAAGGACAGACACAAACGATACTGTAACTGACTTAGAGGAAATGCCAGAGACTTAACTGAATCAGCTTTGGGAAAGAAAAAACCGTCTTCCTGATGGAGAAACAGGAAAAGCCAGTGTGGGAATCCAGGCTCAAAGTTGATTTACAATTACCCCTCCTTTCTTCTACATGAACGGTATTGAGGCTGCAGCATTTTACACACCAAAACACAAAGAGGTCAAATATAAGAAACACATAATTGTCAATTCTTAAACTCAACTCAAGCATTGAATAACGAAACAAATATTGTGTAAAGTCGGTTGCTTTTTTCAGTAGGATTTCAGAATGCTGCATTAATAATAGAAGAGAGCATTTCGCCGTTAGAGATTTGCTGAACAAATTCTTCAGTTCAATATAGGTTCTTCTACTGGCTTGTAGGTTTAGACATCTGTTTTAAAGAAATAGTCGTGTTCTTGTAAGAAGTGACATGGCCTCTCAGCCGAACCGTGCGAGCAAAGTGAGCAGGGCATCATCAATTCTCCTTTCAGCTGTGGTTACTTATGAAAGCCCTGCCCTCTCAATTTAACTTCAAGCAAAACATAACTTATCTCCAGTTCAGCAAAATTCAATATCTGATCCTTTGATAAGTTGAGACATCAGTTTTAAAGAAACGGCTTCTTCCAATAAGTTACATGGCCTCTCAGCGGAACCATTAGAAACTGCAACAATACATTGAGGTTCAACATTGCACAGGGCCACTGATTGCGATGCTCGCAGCAGTTTCTGTAGTGTAGTGGTTATCACATTCGCCTAACACGCGAAAAGTCCCCGGTTCGAAACCAGGCAGAAACATTGCGTGCTTCTTATTTTGTGTGACGAATGTTTGCACAACATACCTGTCTTCCTCAATCTCGCACGTTCGAGCAACATGAGATTTGGTCTCTCATGTGATATTAAAATTCCTGTAACAAAGTCAGAAATACGGAATATTCAAGACGCCAGGGGAAGAAAAGCCTTCCCTATTTTACCATGATTCGGATATTAGCAGTTTGTTCATCCACCACAGGGTTTACAGATGCAGATGAACATATTTAATCACCATTTCAAACATGTCTAAATGTACGACAGGGCTCAAAGTTGATTTGCAATTACCCCTCCTTTCTTATACACGGAGGGTATTTAGGCTGCAGCATTTTACACACCAAAACACAAAGAGGTCAAATATTTAAAAAAAACATAATTGTCAATTATGAAGAGTCATAATTTGTGGGTGGTGGGTGGGGAGTGGGGGTGGGGGCGTGCCCTATTGGGCCTCGATAGAGGGCTAGCAATAGGTGAAAAATGACGAATATATTGGGCCTCGATAGTGGGCTTGCAATTGGTGGAAAATGACGAATATATCTCGGACAGAAAGAAAAAGGGTATGTAAATGAGGCTAATCAAGGCTAAGAAATGATATGGAGATGCCGGCGTTGGACTGGGGTGTGCACAGTCAGAAGTCTTACAACACCAGGTTAAAGTCCAACAGGTTTGTTTCAAACACGATCTTTCGGAGCACAGCTCCTTCCTCGGGTGAAGGCTAAGAATGGTGCTGATGGCGCATCAAGAGGTCAGAATGTGTTAATGGCAGAACAAAGGTAAGCAGTGTGTCAGAGAACAATAACAAACATGGATCAGATTGCTGAAGTAGGATGGTATGGGCTGGGGGAGGGGGCAATGCTGAGGGTAAAACATATCAATGGAAGGAATGAAAATAAGTTGATGGAAATAAACAGGTGGTGGAGGAGGAAGAGAGAGTTCACAGTTTGAAGTTGTTGACCTGAATAAAATGAAAGGGACAGAGAGCTGCCTGAGTCCACCGGAATAATGCAATAGACATAAGTGAATGTCTACTCAAGGCAAGCTTTTCGAAAATGTCTCGATTTTCTCGAAAATGCCTTGATTCCCTGCAGTGTGAGCTCAGCTTCTCAAAGCAAACACAATGTGAATGAATCCCGCCGTCTGCACCGCCAAGAAATGAAGAAAACATGTCCCTTGACGAACAGAAAACCTCATCAAAAGGCTCGCGTGGGATTTGAACCAGGCACTTTTTACAATTTCCAACACAGAAACACCCGAAGTGAGAATCATACCTCTAGAACAACGAACCCCGCGAAAAGTACGGAAGCATATTGTCATTGGCATCGAAAGTCGATCTAACATCTCGATTGGATTGGATTGGATTTGTTTATTGTCACATGTACTGAGGTACAGTGAAAAGTATTTTTCTGCAAGCAGCTCAACAGATCATTCAGTACATGGAAGAAAAGGGAATTAAACAGAATTCAAGAAAATGCATGAGAATACATAATAGGGCAACACAAGATATACAATGTAACTACATGAGCATTGGCATCGGTTGAAGCATACAGGGTGTAGTGTTAATGAGGTCAGTCAATAAGAGGGTCATTTAGGAGTCTGGTGAAAGTGGGGAAGAAGCTGTTTTTGAGTCTGTTTGTGCGTGTTCTCAGACTTCTGAATCTCCTGCCCGATGGAAGAAGTTGGAAAAGTGAGTAAGCTGGGTGGGAGGGATCCTTGATTATGCTGCCCGCTTTTCCCCGGCAGCGGGAGGTGTAGATGGAATCAATGGATGGGAGTCAGGTTCGTGTGATGGACTGGGCGCTATTCACGACTCTCTGAAGTTCCTTGCGGTCCTGGGCCGAGCAGTTGTCATACCAGGCTGTGATGCAGCCCGATAGGATGCTCTCTATAGTGCATCTGTAAAAGTTGGTAAGGGTTAATGTGGACATGCCGAATTTTCTTGGTTTCCTGAGGAAGTATAGGCGCTGTTGTGCTTTCTTGGTGATAGCGTCGACGTGAGTGGACCAGGATAGATTTTTGGTGATGTGCACCGCTAGGAATTTGAAACTGCTCACCATCTCCACCTCGGCTCCGTTGATGCTGACTGGGGTTTGTACAGTACTTTGCTTCCTGAAGTCGATGACCAACTCTTTAGTTTTGCTGGCATTGAGTGAGAGATTGTTGTCGTTACACCACTCCACTAGGTTCTCTATCTCCCTCCTGTATTCGGACACGTCGTTATTCGAGATCCGGCCCACTATGGTCGTATCGTCAGCAAACTTGGAGATGGAGTTGGAACCAAGTTTTGCCATGCAGTCGTGTGTGTACAGGGAGTAGAGTAGGAGGCTAAGCACGCAGCCTTGTGGGGCACCGGTATTGAGGACTATTGTGGAGGAGGTGTTGGTGTTCATTCTTACTGACTGTGGTCTGTTGGTCAGAAAGTCAAGGATCCAGTTGCAGAGTGGAGTGCCAAGTCCTAGGTTTTGGAGCTTTGATATGAGCTTGGCTGGGATTATGGTGTTGAAGGCGGAGCTGTAGTCAATAAATAGGAGTCTGATGTAGGAGTCCTTGTTTTCGAGATGCTCTAGGGATGAGTGTAGGGCCAGGGAAATGGCGTCTGATGTGGACTGATTGTGACTGTATGCGAATTGAAGTGGGTCAAGGCGTTCCGGGAGTATGGAGGTGATGCGCTTCATGATCAGCCTCTCGAAGCACTTCATTACATGTGACGTCAGGGCCACCGGGCGGTAGCCATTGAGGCATGTTGCCTGGTTCTTCTTTGGTACCGGTATGATGGTGGTCTTCTAGAAGCAGGTGGGGACATCGGACTGGAGTAGGGATAGGTTAAAGATGTCTGTGAATACCTCTGCCAGCTGGTATGCGCAGGCTCTGAGTGCACGACCAGGGATCCCGTCCGGGCCCATCGCCTTCCGTGGGTTCACTTTCAGGAAGGCCAATCTGACTTCGGAAACTTGATGGTGGGTGAATTATGGGCTGCTGGGGCACTCGACCGCGGATTGTTGGTTACCTGCTCAAACCGAGCATAGAATGCATTAAGTTCATCGGAGAGGGGTGCGCTGCTGCCAGAGATACTGCTCGGCTTCGCTTTGTAGCCCGTTATGTTGTTTAGTCCTTGCCACAACCACCGAGAGTCTGTCTGTGACTCTAGCATCTGCGGAGAAAGCGGAAAATACTGGAACAACTCAGGGAGTCAGGCGGCATTTGTCGAAAGGACAATAAAGCTCGTCTTTCACCATCACCTTTCATTAAAACCGGGAGAGGGTAGAAATGTAGGGCGTCTTAACCAAGTGAAATCCCGGAGGGAGCAAACAGAACAACAGGAAAGGGCTCTAATAGGGGGCAAGTCAAGAGAGATTAAATGAGAAGAGGCCTTGGGTTCCTGGCCACAAGGGGAGGTTCGCATCAAATCAGAGAATGATTACACCACAGATTGAGGCCATTCCGCCCGCCGTGTCTGTGCCAGCTCTCTGTCAGATCAATGGAAGCAACAAATGTCTGTTGAGTTTCTTTGGAACAATTCAAAGTCCGACGTCCGGGAGGTCAGCGTTAAGATCCAGTTCTCCAGTCAGTTCAATTCTCCACTTGGGCTCTGTGGAATAGGAGGGTCACGTCCCTGTGGTTGACACATGAAAAAGGGACAGTTCAGTGGCTCATGTGAGACGAGATCTCATAGTCCTGGAACACACGAGATTCCGGCGACATTCAGGAAACAGAATTGTTTTGTTTTGTGCCCAATAATTGTGCAACCTTTTCTCACACGAAATGCTAAATGTTCGATGTTTCTGCCCGGTTTCGAACCGGGGGCCTTCCGCGTGCGGAACGTACAACCTCACTGTGTTGCTGCATATTCTGATGGTCTGTCTGAGAGGCCAGGTCCCTTGCTGCAAGCGACAGCTGTTTCTTAAATTAACAGATGTCTCAACATATAAAGCCGTGAGATGTAGAAATTATATCGAAATTAACATAAGTTATATTTTGCTTAATGTCGGTCATAAATTTGTGCACTTTGGTCTCGAGGTCTGGTTCTCGTTTAGGGATTTTCAATCAATGCCTATGGGAGTGGTCGTGGGTTTAAATCCAGGACAGGCTCTTTATTCCAGGTCAGAGATTATGAATTGTTTGCGATGCTGACGGCGGGGTTGATTTACATTGGCCCACTCTGAAAAAGATTTCTCAGGACTCGGGATGTTACGTCGTTTCTCTCCCCACAGATGATGCTCGAGAGAGAGAGACAGTGTCTGAGCTGGAGTGCGTTTGGAGAAAATTGATGCTCCAGATCTGTGTTAACCACAGGGACGTGACCCATCTAATCCACAGAGCCAAAGAGGAGAATTGAACTGACTGGAGAGCTGGATCTTAACGCTGACCTCCCGGACCTCGGCGTCGTGAAATGTTCCAAAGAAGCTCAACAGCCACTCGAGGAACAGCAGCGCATCTTTCCACTGGGCTCAATACAGCTTTCACACTCAGTGTGTGTTCAGCAGTTTCACACTGTAAATGCTGCACCCATTTTGTGTGTCCTTACATCGCAGATTTGGGTTTCAATCTTGTTTCCACTTGTTCGGTGTGTCCGGGCGGTAGTTGCTGATCAATCTGCCATCGATAGCTCCTCCAGACATATCTTTTGTTTCATTGTTTCTTCCATTGCGCTAACAGAGAGCTGGCACAGACACGGCGGCCGGAATGGCCTCATACTGTGGTGTCATTCTTCTCTGATTTGATGCCATCCTAACTCTGTGGCCAGGGTCCCAAGGCCTCTTCTCATTTAATCTCTCCTGACTTGCCCCCCATTAGAGCCCTTTCCTGTTGTTCTGTTTCCTCCCTCCGGTAATTCACTTGGTTAAGACGTCCCACATTTCTAACCTGTCCCGGTTTTAATGAAAGGTGATGGTGAAAGACGAACTTTGTTGTCCTGTCCACAAATGCCGCCTGACTCCCTGAGATGGTGCAGTATTTTGGCTCTTTTCGCGGGGCTCGTTGGTCTAGGGGTATGATTCTCGCTTTGGGTGTGTCACTGTCGGAATTTGCGAGAGGTCCCGGGTTCAAATCCCGGACGAGCCCTTCGATGCGGTTTTCCGTTGGTCAAGCCGCATGTTTTCTTCATTTCTTTGCGGCGTCGATGGCGGGATTCATTCACATTGGGTTTGCTTTGAGAAGCTGAGCTCAAACTGCATGGAACCAATACGTTCCCGAGAAGTTTGTCTATGTGTGGGAATTCACATTTCTATTGACTAATTCTGGTGGACTCAGACAGCCCCTTTCCTTTTATCAGTTCAACACATTCAGACTGTGAACTCTCACTTCCCCCTCCACCACATGTTTTTTCCATCAACTTATCATCCCTTCCATTGATATGTTTTACCCTCAGCATTACCCCCCTCGCCCCAGCCCATACCATCCTACTTCAGCAATCAGATCCCTGTTTGTAATTGTTCTCTGACGCACTGCTTACCTTTGTTCTGCCATTAACACATTCTGACCGCTTGATGCGCCATCAGCACCTTTCATAGCCTTGATTAGCCTCATTTACATTCCCTTTTTCTTTCTGTCCGAGACATTTTCGTCATTTCCCACCTATTGCTAGCCCTCCATCGAGGCCCAATACAGCACTCCACCACCCCCCCCCCCCCCCCCCCCCCCCCCCCCCCGCCCACAATCGTCTGAATCTCCAGTTCCAGTTCTCCAGCTTTGACAAAGAGTCCACTTGACTGGAAACGACAGCTGCCATTTCGCTCCCCAGACAGCGTGTAGGTTCGTTATTTACAGAGGTCTCTGGATAGTATATCCTTATTTAGAGTGGTCCCTGGCCAGTATATCATTATTTCCAGTGGTCCCTGGGTAAAATGTCATTCTTTACACTGGCCCCTGTATATTACATCATTATTTACATCGGTCCCAGCGTGTAATTTCATTATTTACAGTGGTCCCTGGGTAGTATATTATTATTTACAGTGGTCCCTGTGTAGTATATCATTAGTTACAGTGGTCCCTGTGTAGTGTATCATTATTTACAGTGGTCCCTGACTACTATTCTATTATTTCAGTGGTCCCTGGGCAGTATATCATTATTTACAGTGGTCACTGGGTAGGATATCATTATATACAGTGTCCCTGGTTACTATTCTATTATTTAAGTGGCCCCTGGGCAGTATATCATTATTTACTGTAGTCCTTGGGTAGTATATCATTATTTACAGTGGTCCTTGGGTAGGATATCATTATTGACAGTGGTCCCTGGGTAGTTTATCATAATTTACAGTGGTCCCTGGGTAGGATATCATTATTTACAGTGGTCCCTGTGTAGTATATCATTATTTACAGTGGTCACTGGGTAGTGTATCATTATTTACAGTGGTCCCTGGGTAGTGTATCATTATTTACAGTGGTCCCTGGCTACTATTCTATTATATCAGTTGTCCCAGGGAAGTATGCCATTATTTACAGAGGCCCAGTTGTAGTACATCATTATTTGCAACGGTCCAAGCGTGTGATTTCGTTATTTACAGTGGTCCTGGATATTACATCATTATTTCTAGTGGTCCCTGGGTAGTATATCATTATTTACAGAGGTCCCTGGGTAGTATATCATTATTTACAGAGGTCCCTGGGTAGTATATCATTATTTGCCGTGGTATCTTGGCACTATATCATTATTTACAGTTGTCCTGTGAAGTTCATCATTATTTACCAATGTCCTAGGGTGGAATTTCATTATTAACAGTGCTCCCTGGAAACTATATTATCATTTACAGTGGTCACTGGGTGATATATCTTTATTTACAATGTTGCCTGTGTAGTATGCCATTATTTACAGTGGCCCTCGGTAGTATATCATTAGTACAGTGGTCCCTGGGTAGAATATCATTATTTACTGTGGTCCATGGTCAGTACGTCATTATTTGTAGTTCGTCGCACATCACTATTTACAGCAGTTCCTCTTTAACCTGTGATTATCCCTCTCTCTGGATCTGTAATGATTTGATTACCTGCAAATGCTCGCATTCCAAGCATTGTCCGGCATCTCTGACTTTGTCTATATAAATGTTTCTGGATGATACCTCTCCATTCACCTGAGGAAGGAGATGCGCTCCGAAAGCTCGTGTTTGAAACAAACCTGTTGGACTTTAACCTGGTTTTGTAAGACTTCTTACTGTGCTCACCCCAGTCCAACGCCGGCATCTCCACATCACAATATGATAGAGTTTACCCTGCAGTTTGAGAGGGAGAAGCTGGAGTCAGATGTAACTTTAGCTGACTCATTACTTCACAGCATCAACTTCATTGTAAGTTCCAATCTGTCTGATTGCTGGGCGCTGCCTGTGCTTTTCATATTGAAAACATCTCTGTTCCACCCAATAAAAACAGACGCACATTTCATAATCAGAGGGAAGTCTATCTTTTTTGAGGTTGCATTGCAATTATTGTTAAAAGCGGCTGTGCCACATGTTTGCTTTCTGGCCTCTCACTGGGGAAAGACAAGTTCTATTCCAGCTCTGCACAATAAGTGACCTATCACACTGTCAATTATTCACAACTTAAATAGTGGAATACTGCATGAAGGATATTTACTTTATCCAGTATTTGATTTTATAATTTAGGATCAAGTTTGTTTACTCAGCAAATGTATTAATCCATATTGTGTTTTCCACATATACCCAGTTCCCCATATCTCCAAGCACACTCCATCTCTCCCTTCCATTCTCTCCCTCTCTCACACTCTCTCCATCTCTCATATATTCTCCCTCTCTCACACTCTCTCCCTCGCTCACACTCTCGCTCTCTCACACTCTCTCCCTCTATCACACTCCCTCCCTCTCTCGCACTCTCTCTCTCCCTTTCTCGCACTCTAACTTCCTTCCCTCTCTCGCACTCTCTCTCTCTCTCTCGCACTCTAACCCTCTCTCGCACTCTCTCTCCCTTTTGCACTCTCTCTCTCTGTTGTGCTGTCTTTCTCTCACACATTCTCCCCTCTCACACTCTCTCCATCTGACATGTTCGCTACCTCACTCACCCTCCCTCTCTCTCACTCTATCCCTCTCTCACACACTCACCCTCCCTCTGTCTCTCCCTGCATGCCTCGCTCCCTCACACACTCTTTCCCTCTCTCACACTTTCTCTCACACTCTTTCCCTCTCTCCCACTCTTTACTTCTCTCCCACTTTCTCTCACGCTCTTTCCCTCTCTCACACTTTCTCCCACACTCTTTCCCTCGCTCCCACTTTCTCTCACATTCTTTCGCTCTCTCACACTTTTTCCCTCTCTCACATTTTCTCTCTCACCTCTCACACTCTTTCCGTCTCTCACACGTTCTCTCACACTCTTTACTTCTCTCCAACTTTCTCTCACATTCTTTCCCTCTCCCACTCCCTCAGTCACTCAGTCGCTCTCTGCTTTACTTATGTCTGATATTATGTCAGTGTTTTATACACCATCCTTCTCACACAATCTGCCTCCCTCATCCACTCACCCACTCGGCTCCATTCTCTGCTACCCTTTCTCTCAGACAATCTACCTCCTTCTCTCGTTTTATTCTTTATTTCTCCCACCCTCTTTCTCTCCCATTCTATCTCCTTCCACCCTCTTTCTCTCTCACCCTGTCTTCTTGCAGCACATCGCACAGACCAGTTCTCTCTTCCTCCACATCTCACCCCGCCTCTCTCCCAGTTTAAGTGAATGAAATTAATGAAAATCGCTTTTTGTCACGAGTAGGCTTCAATCAAGTTACTGTGAAAAGCCCCTAGTCGCCACATTCCGGCGCCTGTCCGGGGAGGCTGGTACGGGAATGGAACCGTACTGGTGGCCTGCTTGGTCTGCTTGGTCTGCTTTCCAAGCCAGCAATTTAGCCCAGTGAGCTAAACCAGCAGTCTGGCCAGTCTGTGTATCAGATGGTCGGCCGGTATCAGTTAGAGACGGGGTATTAGTTTTCACAGCTGTATATGTTTTAATGCTGCTCTCTGAGGTGTTGAGTTTCAATGTGCTGCAGCCTCTGAGTTTTCTGAGGTTCCAATGGTTCTAAAGATTTTCTTCGTTTGAGGGGCTGAATCAGATTTAGATATGGGATCACATACTTTGCGCTTAAAACAGTTCCAGATTTTGGAGACATTGAAATTTGCTACTTAGGCTCAGACAGAACGTACTGACATCAAATAAAGGAATGGTCACAGATAGAGGCAGCTACACCCCAGAGTGCAGTGGACCCACCCAGAGAAACACACTGACAATTGGAACTGAATCACTGAATGGTCACAGATAGAGGCAGCTACACCCCAGAGTGCAGTGGAACCTAAATTGTAGACCCAGTGTACAGGATGTTGAGAGTAGTGAGATCAGGGATAGGGTTAAAAGTTCGAAAGAGGGCACCGGCAAGCAGGACGCTGGTTTGAAGTGTGTCTACTTCAACGCCAGGAGCATCCGGAATAAGGTGGGTGAGCTTGCAGCATGGGTTGGTACCTGGGATCTCGATGTTGTGGCGATTTCGGAGACATGGGTAGAGCAGGGACAGGAATGGTTGTTGCAGGTTCCAGGATTTAGATGTTTCTGTAAGAACAGAGAAGATGGTAAAAGAGGGGGGGGGGTGGCATTGTTAATCAAGGAAAGTATTACGGCGGTAGAAAGGACGCTTGAGGACTCGTCTACTGAGGCAGTATGGGCCGAGGTTAGGAACAGTAGAGGAGAGGTCACCCTGTTGGGAGTTGTCTATAGACCTCCGAATAGTCCCAGAGATGTAGAGGAAAGGATTGCAAAGATGATTCTTGACAGGAGCGAGAGTAACAGGGTAGTTGTTATGGGGGACTTTAACTTTCCAAATATTGACTGGAAATACTATAGTTCGAGTACTATAGATGGGTCAGTTTTTGTGCAGTGTGTGCAGGAGGGTTTTCTGACACAGTATGTAGACAGGCCAACAAGGGGCGAGGCCACATTGGATTTGGTACTGGGTAATGAACCCGGCCAGGTGTTAGATTTAGATGTAGGTGAGCACTTTGGTGATAGTGATCACAACTCGGTTATGTTTACTTTAGCAATGGGCAGGGATAGGTATATACCGCAAGGCAAGAATTATAGCTGGGGGAAAGGCAATTATGATGCTATTCGGCAAGATTTAGGATGTATAGGATGGGGAAGGAAACTGCAGGGGATGGGTACAATCGAAATGTGGAGCTTTTTCAAGGAACAGCTACTGCGTGTCCTTGATAAGTATGTACCTGTCAGGCAGGGAGGAAGTTGTCGAGCAAGGGAACCGTGGTTTACTAAGGAAGTTGAAGCACTTGTCAAGAGGAAGAAGAAGGCTTATGTTAGGATGAGACATGAAGGCTCAGTTAGGGCACTTGAGAGTTACAAGTTAGCCAGGAAGGACCTAAAGGGAGAGTTAAGAAGAGCGAGGAGAGGACACGAAAAGTCGTTGGCGGATAGGATCAAGGAAAACCCTAAGGCTTTCTATAGGTATATCAGGAACAAAAGAATGACTCGAGTAAGATTAGGGCCAATCAAGGATAGTAGTGGAAAGTTGTGTGTGGAATCAGAGGAGATAGGGGAAGCATTAAATGGATATTTTTCGTCAGTGTTTACACTGGAGAAAGACAATGTTGTCGAGGAGAACACTCAGGTTCAGTCGACCAGGCTAGATGGAATTGAGGTTCAAAAGGAGGAGGTGTTAGCAATTTTAGAAAATGTCAAAATAGACAAGTCCCCTGGGCCAGATGGGATTTATCCTAGGATTCTCTGGGAAGCCAGGGAGGAGATTGCTGAGCCTTTGTCCTTGATCTTTATGTCGTCTTTGTCGACAGGAATAGTGCCGGAAGACTGGAGGATAGCAAATGTTGTCCCCTTGTTCAAGAAGGGGAGTAGAGACAACCCTGGTAATTATAGACCTGTGAGCCTTACTTCGGTTGTGGGTAAAATGTTGGAAAAGGTTATAAGAGATAGGGTTTATAATCATCTTGAAAAGAACAAGTTGATTAGCGATACTCAACACGGTTTTGTGAAGGGTAGGTCATGTCTCACAAACCTTATTGAGTTTTTTGAGAAGGTGACCAAACAGGTGGATCAGGGTAAAGCTGTTGATGTGGTGTATATGGATTTCAGTAAGGCGTTTGATAAGGTTCCCCACGGTAGGCTATTGCAGAAAATAAGGAAGTATGGAATTGAAGGTGATTTAGCGGTTTGGATCAGTAATTGGCTAGCTGAAAGAAGACAGAGGGTGGTGGTTGATGGCAAATGTTCATCCTGGAGTTCAGTTACTAGTGGTGTACCGCAAGGATCTGTTTTGGGGCCACTGCTGTTTGTAATTTTTATAAATGACCTGGAAGAGGGTGTAGAAGGATGGGTTAGTAAATTTGCAGATGACACGAAGGTCGGTGGAGTTGTGGATCGTGCTGAAGGATGTTATAGGATACAGAGGGACATAGATAAGCTGCAGAGCTGGGCTGAGAGGTGGCAGATGGAGTTTAATGCGGAAAAGTGTGAGGTGGTTCACTTTGGAAGGAGTAACAGGAATGCAGAGTACTGGGCTAATGGCAAGATTCTTGGTAGTGTAGATGAACAGAGAGATCTCGGCATCCAGGTACATAAATCCCTGAAAGTTGCCACCCAGGTTAATAGGGCTGTTAAGAAGGCATATGGTGTGCTAGCCTTTATAAGCAGGGGGATTGAGTTTCGGAACCACAAGGTCATGCTGCAGCTGTACATAACTCTGGTGCGGCCACACCTGGAGTACTGCGTGCAGTTCTGGTCACCACATTATAGGAAGGATGTGGAAGCTTTGGAAAGGGTTCAGAGGAGATTTACTAGGATGTTGCCTGGTATGGAGGGAAGGTCTTACGAGGAAAGGCTCAGGGAATTGAGGTTGTTTTCGTTAGAGAGGAGAAGGCTGAGAGGTGACTTAATAGAGACATATAAGATAGTCAGAGGGTTAGATAGGGTGGACAGTGAGAGTCTTTTTCCTCGGATGGTGATGACCAACACGAGGGGACATAGCTTTAAATTGAGGGGTGAGAGATATAGGACAGATGTCAGAGGCAGTTTCTTTACTCAGAGAGTAGTAGGGGTGTGGAACGCCCTGCCTGCAATAGTAGTAGACTCGCCAACTTTAAGGGTATTTAAGTGGTCACTGGATAGACATATGGATGAAAATGGAATAGTGTAGGTCAGATAGGCTTCAGATGGTTTCACAGGTCGGCGCAACATCGAGGGCCGAAGGGCCCGTACTGCGCTGTAGTGTTCTATGTTCTATGTTCTATAAGCACACTGACAATTGGAACTGAATCACTGAATGGTCACAGATAGAGGCAGCTACACCACAGAGTGCAGTGGAACCACCCAGAGAAACACACTGACAATTGCAACTGAATCACTGAATGGTCACAGTTACAGAGGCAGCTACATCTCAGTGTGCAGTGGACCCACACAGAGAAACACACTGACAATTGGAACTGAATCACTGAATGGTCACAGTGGTGTGAGGGTTATCACTGTAACAATCTGAGATCTAGAGATGGGACTCATGTTTCCTGAGTGGACAGCATCCTTTCTGTTAATGTTAGCTGACCAATGTGATCAACACAGTTCAGTGTTTGGAAAGTGGTCACTCACTCAAAAAATAATATTTTATTTCACTGAACACAATATCGTAATCTTTTTGTTCATATATTTCTAATAATAACGTGTACAATTTCACAACCTCAATATCCCTGATGTGGTCCCCCAGGGTATAAATTAAATGCTTTGGGAACATATAACCTCGGAGTTTCAGACACAGAGACTGACACCAGCACGAAAGGACACATCACTTCATACTGAAAATGCATAATCCAATTTATACTGCTGAGAAAATATTCTACCCAATCGTTGCTATCGTTGGTGTTCCTGGTAAGTGACTATCACCATTGAACTGTAAATCTGTATGTGAGCGGCTCTCTGATTTGAAACTCTGAGTGAAAATGTTTAATCCTGATCTCGTGCTCACTGTGATACAGACACCTGATCAACAATATCATTGTCAAATGTCTTTAAGCATGTCAATGGTTTGAATCCCTTCCATCAACTCACAATAAACCTCTGTTTGTTACTCACTGGATCTCTGACCGGTGAAGTTATTATATTGAGTGGGATCTTGTATAATGTTAGATTGGATCTCAGTGAAGGCAATTTCTCTGAAGGGAGGTTTAGGAGGAGAAATAATTAAAGCACACTGCGTGTGGGTCATTAACCAGAGTGGAATATCTGACATTGGTGAACAAGGATTACTGGAAGTATCTCAGTGTAGGATTGTACTGAGTGTGGGTCTCTCACCAGAGTGGAATATCTGATCTAATTATCTCTCTATTTCTGCGGCTATCTGTCCATGTGGAATTGTATTGTGTGTGGATCAGTAACTGGACTGACATTAGTTAGTTCTATTTTGAAATTATGTATTTTATTGATGAGTTGTCGCTCCATTCTGTGGAGTTCTCTCTGTGAGTTTTAACTTTGGAATAGGTTGAAAACAGGAAGAGTTTGAAAATGAAATGAAAATGAAAATTGCTTATTGTCACGAGTAGGCTTCAATGAAGTCACTGTGAAAAGCCCCTAGTCGCCACATCCCGGCGCCTGTCGGGGAGGCTGGTACAGGAATAGAACCGTGCTGCTTGGCCTGCTTGGTTTGCTTTAAAGCCAGCGATTTAGCCCAGTGAGCTACACCACCTCCAGTGAGCTAAACCAGCCCCTCGTGAGCTAAACCAGCTCATGTTTGGCTGGGTTTTGAAGATGTTTGATATTCATTGTATGAAGTGAAATGTCCCTATCTCTGTTTTCTATTGACCTACTCCAACAGGAACAAACATGACCCAAACTTCAATATTTCATAAAACCCACAACAGTGCAGTATTCCAATAGGTTTTGTGATATTTTCTCATTTCTATTCATTCTGAAATGAACTCACATGTTTGATCAATTGTTATGGATGTTTTTAAACTGTGTTTCTGCTTCACACGAATTGTGAATCTATTCACCTGAACCCAGAAACCCCTCCAGTCCATTCACACACTTGTTTTCCAAGGAGTGATTGCGGGACTTATTGTTCTGATCAAAATGCAGCAGCGGACATTGATCTGTCGGGAAATTAATTTCCCGTTGAAATACACACTTTGGAAATTCATAATTACTGATAATGTGTTCCTGTAATTAGTTGTATTCTTCCTCTGTATTCACTATCACTCTCAATTTGATTTTGTCTGTAAATTGTGTAATTATCGTTCTGCTTCCCGATTCCATACTGGTGATGGGAATGGTGAAGGAGAGTGATCCCAGTGCTGATCCTTGTGGGACACCACTTCCCACCTTCCACCAATCAGCCTAAATCCCTTAAACTCCTCTCCCTGTTTTGTGTGTGTGTCGCCAGCATGTGTCCATTCTGCTGCTGTGTCCCCTAACTCCACTGGCTCTGAGATTACCCATGAGTCTGTTATTCGGATCTTACTGACGGCCTTTAGAAACTCAAATTGTTTAACATCTGTTATACTACTCAGATCTATTATTTCTGATAGTTATTACAATAATTGGATGAAATGTGTCAGGAATAATGTTGACTTTGGAATATGTGCCGACTATTTAGTAGACTCTGTGTTACTGGATTTCTTAAACTCAGACGTCTAATTCAATTTTTCCTACTGTTGACATTGTGACTGGAAGATTTTATTATATTCTGTTGTAAATTCAAGAATAACAGAGACCGACTTCTGCTTTTCAATTCTTTGGTAATTATTCTGATGGTGATCAGTGAGTAGATAATATTGTCTCTGCTATTTCTCTCTATTTTATGAATATTTGTTGCTGAAATCCATCTGCCTCCAGTAATCTCCCTCTACCTGGACCCCACCCTCTGGCCTCCTCCCTCTGGCCTCCTATCAGCTCTTGATCTTTTCATTGAGATCTGTCAGTGAAATGAAATGAAAATGAAAATCGCTTATTGTCACGAGTATCCTTCAATGAAGTTACTGTGAAAAGCCCCTAGTCGCCACATTCCGGCGCCTGTCCGGGGAGGCTGGTACGGGAATCGAACCGTGCTGCTGGCCTGCTTTATAAGCCAACGATTTAGCCTTGTGAGCTAAACCAGCCCCTAAACCAGTGCGACACGACCGTCTCAATTTCTCTGTGCCTCTCACCAACTCTATCCTGACTCACTCGAATCTTGCTCCAATCCTCTCTCTAATAGCCAACCCTGGCCTGGTTACCTGAGCTGACCACAAGGGTTTGTGCCATTATTGTCTGGTGTACTGACTTATTCCTCACAGAGACTGGCCGTCAACTCTCAGGCCCATCCTGCTACCTCCTCCTGGACAAGCAGCACACCACCAAACATCATCATATTGTTCCCAGGACATTCACTGACCTCATTGGCTCTGGATATCCTCTGACCACAGCCTCGGACATCATCGTCCCACAACCCCACACATCCTGCATCAACCTCCCGCTTCTACCTCCTTCCCAAAATCCACAAACAGGAAAGTCCCAGTAGACCCATTATTTTGGCCTGTTCCAGCCCCAGCAAGATCATTTCTTCCTCTCTTAATTCCGTCCGCTTTATCCTGTTCTGTCCCTTCCCAATGACATTGGTGGCACAGTAACGCAGTGGTTGGCACTGCTGCCTCACAGCACCAGGGTCCCCGAATCAATTCCAGCTTTGGTGACTGTGTGGAGACTGCAGTTCTCCCTGTGTCTGCGTGGGTTTCCACCGGGTGCTCAGGTTTCCTCCCACAGTCCAAAGATGTGCAGGTTGGGTGGCTTGGCCATGATAAATTGTGTTTAGTTTCCAAACAATTTAGATGGGGTCACTGGGTTATGGGGATGGGGTGGTCTTAACTGGTGCTTACTTTCCAAGGGCCGGTGCAGACTCGATGGGCTGAATGGCCTCCTTTTGCACTATACATTCTACATTTCTATTCCTCCCATGATTATGAAGTGGGAAGGTCCTGCGTTTGTTTTATTTTTCCATTGATCGTGGAGGATTCAAATAAACCAGGGGTGGTGTCCAACTCCATCAGAAACCCAGTCCAGGGAACGGTCCAATCCGGGGTTTGGTCCAATAATTGAGCAGGGATGACAATCTCTGGTATGTTTGTATCCGGTTTGGGAAACCTGGCCGGCCTGAGTGAATCCGGTAAATCAGACTGAATGAGAAATGTAACCTCTCCCAAAGGTATCTGAATTATAAACATTTTCCTACCACTGCCATCAAACTGACAGGGCTGTAATTCACACTTTCCCCCCCATTCCCCATCTTTAACACTGGAGTTACATTTGCTACTTCCCTCTCTGCAATGTTAATCTCTGTGCCCACTCCTCTCCCAACACCCCTACCCACCCACTGTCCATTATATTGATGCTGACATTATGTTCAGACAGGGAGATTGATTATCCAGTAATTTCCCGCGTCTCTCCTTTCTCTCTCTGACAGTTAATTTACTGGGAATTGTGATTCTGTGTCGGGGGAAGTGTGGTCTCTCTACCTGCACCACTCGCTACCTGGTGGCCATGGCAACGGCGGATCTGCTGTTTATTATCACTAAACCCATACTGAACATGATCGATTATTATTATTTCCCCCTGAGTTTCCTGTCGCTCACCCCTGTGTGCCGTGTTAACACTGGCCTGATAGCTGCAGCCAGGGACTGTTCTGTCTGGTTCACTCTCACTTTTTCCTTTGATCGATTTGTGGCCATTCGCTGCCAGAAACTGAAAACTAAATATTGCACCGGGAAAACTGCGGCTGTGGTTCTGTCAACAACCGGCCTCCTGCTCTGTGTGAAAAACATTCCCTGGTACTTTATGTATAAACCTAGACGGATAATCGACAATGTCCAGTGGGGCTGTCGGATAAAGAGCAGCTATTGGACTGACACGGGATGGGTTGGATATTCCTGGTTTGATCAGGTGTTAACCCCATTGATCCCGTTCTTCTCAATCCTGTTGACCAACGCTCTGACATTCAGACACATTTTACTCACCAGTCGGGTCCGGAAGACACTGAGGGCTCAGAGTCAGGGAGACAATCGCACAGACCCAGAGATGGAGAGCAGAAGGAAGTCAATGATTTTACTCTTCAGCATCTCCGGAACTTTCATTCTCCTCTGGACCGTGTACGTTATTAAATTTTTCTATTTGGATTTGTCATATGTTGATTACCTCACCGATCCTCAATATAATTTACAACAAATCGGATATATGCTGCAGGATTTAAATTGCTGCACAAACACATTTATTTATGTGGTGACTCAGTCCAGGTTCAGGGAGGAGATCAAGATAGCGATGAAATATCCGGTTACATCAATTATTAAATTAATGAGTAAATCAAACTGACTGACAGCCTCTCAGCCAATGGGCAGCTCCAGCCGCTGACTGACAGCCTCTCAGCCAATCAGCAGCTCCAGTCGCTGACTGACAGCCTCTCAGCCAATCAGCAGCTCCAGCCGCTGACTGACAGCCTCTCAGCCAATTATCAACTCCAGCTGCTGACTGATAGCCTCTCATCCAATCAGCAGCTCCAGCCGCTGGCTGACAGCCTCTCAGCCAATCAACTGTGGGGGAGCACTGACAGTGGTGGCTGTGGGGGAGCACAGTCAGTGCTGGCTGTGGGAGGGACTGGCTGTGCTGGCTGTGGGGGGCACCGGCAGTGCTGACTGTTGGGGAGGAGCACCTTGTCCAATCGACCCAATCTCTCGTCCCAGGACATTTCAGCAACCTCGCTATCAGCCGGTTGACCCTCCGCTGCTCTCCCTCTCTGGCAAATATATCCTTTCTCAGTTAGGGAGACCAAAATCTGTAAATAGTACTCAAGGTGTTGTCTCACCAAGGCCTTGTATAACTGCAGTAAGACAACTCCCCTTCTGAACTCAAATCCCTCTTGCATTGAAGGCCAACATATCATTGGCCTTCTGAACTGCTTGCTGCACCCGCCCCCCCACTCTCCACTTTCACTGACTGGTGTACGAGGTCACCCCGATCAGTCTGTCCCTCCACATATCCCAACATCTCACTGTTTAAATACCACTCTTTCCTTCAGTATATTTTACACCAACCTGTACAACTGACAGAAATATCTCAGTGTGGGTGACACGGGGCACACTGGTTAGCACAGCTGCCTACGGCACTGAGGACACAAGGGCCGATCCGTGAACTGTCATAAAATGACCGCTGTGAACTGTCATAAAATGGCCACCGTGAACTGACACAAAATGGCCGCCGTGAAGTGACATAAAATGGCCACCGTAAACTGACCTAAAATGGCCGCCAAGAACCGACAAAAAATGGCCACCGTGACCTGACATAAAACGGCCGCCATGAACTGACATAAAATGGCCGCCATTAATTAACATAAAATGGCCGCCGTGAACTGTCATAAAATGGCCACTGTGACCTGACATAAAATGGCCACCATTAATTAATATAAAATGGCCACCGTGAACTGACATAAAATGGCCACTGTGAACTGACATAAAATGGCCACCACGAACTGACTTAAAATGGCCGCCGTGAACAGACATAAAATGGCCACCGTGAATTGACATAAAATAGCCGCCGTGAACTGGTACAAAATGGTGGGAAACAAGGAGAAGGTGGATCACACCCCAGATCGTTCAGGAAGGGCATCACGGAGGGTGTGCGGGAGAGAGGGGGAAGGGCTCGGCGAGAGAGGGGGTTAGGGAAATGGGGCTGGGGGGAGAGGGGAAGGGTTAGGGAAAGGGAGGCTGGGGGAGAAAGAAGTGAAGGGTTAGAGAAACGGGGTAGGGTTAAGGAAAGGGGGGCTGGGGGGAGAGGGGTAGGGTTAGGGAAAGGGGGGCTGTGGGGATAGGGGAAAGGGTTGGGGAAATGGGGGGGCTGGGGGGAGAGGGGATGGGTTAGGGAAAGGGGGCTAGGGGAGAGAGGAGAAGGGTTAGGGAAAGGGGGGCTGTGGGGATAGGGGAAAGGGTTGGGGAAATGGGGGGCTGGGGGGAGAGGGGATGGGTTAGGGAAAGGGGCTAGGGGAGAGAGGAGAAGGGTTAGGGAAAGGGGGCTGGGGAGAGAGGGGAAGGGTTAGGAAAAGGGGGCTGGGGTAAAGAGGGGGAGGGTTAAGGAAAGGGGGCAGGGGGAGAGGGGAAGGTTTAGGGAAAGGGGGCTGGGGAGAGGGGTAGGGTTAGGGAAAGGGGGCTAGGGGGAGAGGGGAAGTTAGGGAAAGGGGGCTAGGAGTAGAGGGGTAGGCTTAGGGAAAGGGGGCTAGGAGTAGAGGGGTAGGCTTAGGGAAAAGTGGGCTGGGGAGAGAGGGGAAGGGTTATGGAAGGGGGGCTGAGGGAGAGAGGGGAAGGGTTAGGGAAAGGGGGGCTGGGGGGTGGGAGAGGAGGAAGGTTAGGGAAAGGGGGGCTGCGAGAGAGAGAGGGGAAGGGTTAGGGAAAGGGGGGCTGGGGAGAGAGGGGAAGGGTTAGGGAAAGGGGAGCTGGGGTTAGAAGGGAGGGTTAGGGAAAAGCAGGCTGGGGGGAGGGTAAGGGTTACGGAAAGGGGGCTCAGGGGAGGGGAAGGGTTAGGGAAAGGGGGCAGGGGTAGAGAGGAGATGGGTGAGGGAAGGTGGGCTGGGGGGAAGAAGGGAAGGGTTAGAGAAGATTGATAGAGAAATGCAGCACAGACCAGGCCCTTCGGTCCATGGTGTTGTGCCGAACGTTTGTCCTAGGTTAATCATAGAATTTTGGACACTAAGGGCAATTTTTCATGGCCAATCCACCCAACCTGCACATCTTTGGACTGTGGGAGGAAACCGAAGTACCCGGAGGAAACCCACGCACACACGGGGAGGATGTGGACACTCCACACAGACAGTGACTGTAGAAGTCAGGTATTTTAAATACACTTAATATAGGTAAAAAGGCTGTTTAAAGCATAAATATTAAATCCCAGTTTTAAAATGAAAGAAACATACAATTTCCAAACTCAGACATGAGTTTGGGAAACACAGAACCACTGATAAAAACATCACATTCTTTCAAGGACAGGGGCTAAATCCCATGGGCTGTAAGGTGGAATCATTAAAGGCTCCATTGTTCTGATTTCAGGCCACTTGTGATAACAGCCTGAACCACATTCCATAACGTATGCAAGCCGAAACATTTTAGACTGTGTTAAGATAGTTTCAATTATATTTTCGTAATTATAGTATGATGAGATGACATAACGTCTCAATTGTTGCAGATAAGCAACAATTGGAAGTGGCGTTGAATCGTGAGGATGGACGGCTTGTTATCAAATCAAATGTGTTTTGAATATAGCTTAAACCAATTAGGATTATATTGGGGTGTGATCGGATGGCTTAAGACAGATATGAAATAGTATATCCATGGATGATTTGGCCACCATTTTAGACAGAAAGAGAAGAAAGACAGAAAGACAGAAAAAGACAAAAAGAGACAGAGAGGGAAAGGACAGAAAGAGACAGAGAAAGAAAGGAAGAAAGAGACAGAGAGAAAGAGACAGGAAAGAGACAAAGAGAACAAGACAGAAAGAGAGAGAGAGAGAGAAAGTAAAGGAAGAGAATTAGAAAAGAGTTCTGTATTCCTATTTCATTTTCATACTTTGACTTCAGCCTTTGACTTTTAAAGTTGTGTTCAGGCTATTGTCTCAGAAGATAATTCCTGTGATTCTTTGAAGAAAATCAAATTGTCTACAAACTACCTTTTAAATCATTTTCAAGTTGTAACCAATGAACTTCAAATAAAACAATTCTTATTTGCACCTGACAAGTTTTCAACTTGAATTTCTACTGAGTTTCAACAATGTCTCAACAACAACCGGTAAATTGAATAAAACTTCACAATCCGAAGATACAACACTTGGCGTAGTCAGGCAGCGGGGGAGGAGTTCTGATACGACCTTCGGAGAGGTTCGGAAAGCTTCGTGAGAAATCGGAGGAGGACCAGGCGACGACGGAAGCTTCGGGAATAATCGGAAGACAGTCGGAATCCACGGCTAGACTGGGGTAAGAAATATCTTTTTCACCCATTAAGTCTTAAAGCCGCATCAATCAGTGCTTCGACCCATGAAAAGGACATTTTTATAGACTGTGTTAAATCAATCAGCTGCCGGTTGTTGAGACTAACGCAGCCGACACACAAAAAGTTAAGTGAAAGGTTGAATTTATGGCTGATCCAGATGAAAGTATAGATTTAGACCCTTTAGAAGGCAGAAATTTACTCCCTACGACGGTAAAAGGAGGAACTGGGATACCAGATGTTTCCGTTGAAGATATGTTGGGGGATTTTGGGTCTTTCTTTCGTAAACAAGTTGACCTATGTGAAACCTCAAGAAAAATTGAATCAAAGTATAATATCCGCAGAGGACAGTGGTCCTTTGATAATATCAAGAGAGCATGGGGAAAAAGCACACGATTGCACAGTGCAGAACGTGTTAAATGGTCCCTGGCAATTATGGGACAATTACGCAGACAGCAAGAGATAATTACTAAAAATAAAACTGATCATGAGTATAGGACCACTAAAGACCAACTAATTGCAGTTGTTGAAGAATTGCAAGATGCAAAAGCAAAACTTGAATCTGACGATGAAATTAGAGCTGATTTGGAAAACAAAATCTCTGAACTCCAGCAGTTGCCTGTTCAAATAGCAGAAGTACAAAATCAAATTTTTGAGGTGGAATTAAAAAACCAACAGCTGCAATCAAAAACTGAGCAAATTGAATTTGAAAAGTACAAGTTAATTGAAGAAAACTGTGTTTTAGAAAGAGAATTGCGAGATGTAAAATCCAAATTTGAACAGGACGATGAACTTAGAACAGAATTGCAAAACAAAACTTCTAAACTCCAGCAGTTATCTGTTCAAATAGAGTTCCAAAATCAAATTTTTGACGTAGAGTCAAAATACAAACAGTTGCAATCAAAAACTGATCAAACTGAACTTGAAAATTCCAAGTTAATTGAAGAAAAATGTGTTTTAGAAAAAGAATTGCAAGATACAAAAGCAAAACTTGAACATTATGATGAAATTGGAACAGAATTGCAAAACAAAACTTCTAAACTCCAGCAGTTATCTTCTCAAATAGCAGAATTACAAAATCAAATTTTTGAAGTGGAGTCAAAATACCAAAAGTTGCAATCAAAAACTGAGCGAATTGAACTTGAAAAGTACAAGGTAATGGAACAAAAATGTGTTTTAGAAAGAGAATTGCAAGATGCAGAATCCAAACTTGAACATTATGATGAAATTGGAACAGAATTGCAAAACAAAACCTCTAAACTCCAGAAGTTATCAAACAGCAGAATTACAAGATCAAATTTTTGAAGTAAAGTCAAGATACCAAAAGTTGCAATCAAAAACTGAGCGAATTGAATATGATAATTGCAAGTTAATCGAAGAAAGATATGTTTTAAAAAAAGATTTAAACACTGCCACTGAAAGCGGCAAGGTCCTAAAAGACTGGATTCAAACAGCAGCTGAAGTAACACAAACTCAACAAGCAACCCACCTAGTGGCACAATTGGCAAATGCACAGCCGAGATCAAGTGTCAAGAATAAATTAATTCCTCTGCCAAATGAATCAGACGAAGATAGTGTTCCTACAAAGCGTAATACTAAATTAATTCAACTAGCCCCTTTAAAACGCAAACGGGTTAGAGTTGGAAGCAAAAAAATAGAGGAAGAAGGTGAAACTATCTCTAGAAACATATTTGATCATCAATGGACTCAGGAACCAGCAGAGCCTGCACAAATTGACGAATGGTCCAAAAATCTCCCACATCCTAAAAAGGGTGGTATGTCCACATGGAATGGAATTAACAGATTAAAATCCATTTACAGTCTCCACCCATTTGATGGAGTACAAGTTCTAACTATCATGCTCGGTACTCGCGTAATTTCAACCCTTAGAACTGAGGTGGAATTTGCCCTTGGAGACGATTTGCAAAATTTAGACGCTGGTTGGCTAGCAATCAGGGATTGGCTATTAACATATCGCCCCCCCCGAGGACCGATTGGTCTAAGATCACATCTTGCATTCAAAAAAGTAATGAAGATATTCAGGATTTTGAGGACAGATTTTTACAGACTTGGATGGAATATTCGGGAATGACACTTACAGACGAAACTGACACATGGGATGCAAGCAATTTAAATCCATTAAAAACGGCTTTTGTAGCCGGTGTTAAACCTGAAGTTTCTGATGCCTTGAATTTGGTTTTACCATCTTGGGCCAAAACTGGCACATACCGAGACATAGTTGACCGGTGCATTCAGATAGATCGCGGTTTACGCAATCGGACAAGCTCATCAGCAGTGACTAAAGCACCACCACAAGATTCAGGGCAAACATGTACCCTGGCTCCATTAAAATCACGTAAGGAAAATATACCACAATGTCTTTACTGCGGTAAAGTAGGACACTGGATGGCAAAATGCTATCTTAAACTACGGATGGATTCGAGAGATGATAATGAGGCAGACAATTTTCACTACAATACATTTCCACCTCGTGGTCAACCACGTAATGCGCACAAACAAGATGCACCTAGGGTAACGTTCCAACAAGACAGACCCAGACTTACGTTTAAAACCTCCCAACCTTATCCATGTGGGGAGGAACCTTACCCACGTAGGGAGGAATCTTACCCATGTGGGGAGGAACCTTACCCACGTAGGGAGGAATCTTACCCATGTAGGGAGAAATCTTACCCACATGGGGACGAACCGTACCCACGTAGGATTCTACACGATAACAATGCTATGAATGAAATGTTAAACAGCTGTCCTCCAGCTCAAAGACGTTCTCTGTGTGATAATTCAAAAAACTACTAGACCCCACTCTTGATGATTCTCTCCATTTCTCTCTACATGCACTTTTGCAGCAGAAAAATGATGGATTATATATTTCATTAAGAGTGGAAGGTATTGATATCGATTTTCTATTTGATACTGGAGCTGAACTTACCTGTGTTACTGAACAGAATGCTGCTTTCTTTCCCCTGACTTCAGAGAAAATAGAAGCTTTGGCTGCAGGAGGAGACTCTGTCCCTCTTCGGAAGACTATACCACTGCTCTTAGAATTTGGACCACATCAACTGATAGCGTCAATATGGGTAGGTCCGGTAACACAAGCACTTCTAGGTATGGACATCTTATCACAACTAAATTCTTCACTCAATTTCAATAATGGGAAAATTACCTGGTCCATTAGACACATAAAAAAAGATGAAATACAACATCATCCAATTTGGGCAATTGACAAAAATGATTGTGGTCTTTTGAAAATGGACCCAGTTACTTTCATGGGATCAGCTCCACCTTGTACCAAACAATACCCCATTAGCAAAACGTCAATTCAAGGTATTCTACCTATAATAAAACAACTTGAAGAAAGGGATATTTTAGTGCGTATTCACAGTTCATCAAACAGCCCTGTATGGCCTGTGAAAAAGGCTAATGGTACATGGCGCCTTACTATTGACTACAGAAAGGCAAATCAATTCATTGTCAGAAAAGCTCCTTTAGTGGCAGATCCATCTACAATTTTTAACTCTTTAACTCCTGACCTTCAGTGGTTTTCAGTCATTGATATGGCAAATGGCTTCTGGTCAGTACCATTAGCTAAACAAGTACAACCATGGTTTGCTTTTACAGTCAATCAACAACAGTACACATGGACTAGACTACCGCAAGGTTTTCACAATAGCCCATCTATCTACCACATGGCTCTGCAGAATCACATCAGGGAACTGCCTGATCTGCCTTCAACCATTATTCAGTATGTAGATGATGTTCTGTTAGCCTCCATCAATAAAGATGACCATGAAAAGGACTTACGGGTGGTCTTGAACCACCTCAGTGCAAATGGTCACAAAGCTAGCTTTGCAAAAGCACAAATTACCCAGGAGGAAGTTGTTTACTTGGGACAGAAAATTTCCAAAGGCAAAAGGGAACTTACTCAGAACAGAACAGCTGCCATCAAAGCAGCTAAAGAACCCTCAACTGTACAGGAAGTCAGATCTTTCTTGGGACTCTGTAATTTTAACAGAAATTGGATTGATTCTTATACTCAGTTATGCCAGCCATTGAATGATCTTCTAAAAGGAAACAGAAAATCAAAAGATTGAGTTAAACTCAATTCTGAACAAAAACAATCATTTCTGAATTTGAAAAAGGTCCTGTGTTCAGCGCCAGCCTTAGGTATTCCAAACAACGGAAAACCTTTTACCATGTTTGTTCATGAAAGAGATGGTTACATGACTGCAGTACTAGCTCAAGAACATGGTGATCAGTTAAGACCAGTTGGGTACTATTCCCTTAAACTTGACAATGTGGCACTAGCATTTGGCAGTTGCTTACGAGCCATGGAAGCTACATGTCGAGCTGTAATGATTACATCTGGACTTGTTCTAGACCAAAAGTTAATCATTAAATGTCCACATTCAGTCCATTCTCTACTATCCATGAACAGAGTGTCACAAGTTACATCAGCTAGATGGACTAGATGGACAGCAGTTTTGGAAGCTCCCAACCTATATTTTCACAAAGCCAGTCCTGTAAACCCATCGTCCTTGCTCCCACTTCCCGGGGAACAAGGGAAGGGAGAGAGAGAAGTGCATGACTGTGTGAAAATAATAGAGGAAATGGAAGAAGTACGCTTAGTAGAAGAAGAGCCACTACAGAACCCAGATTTAATCCTATTCACAGATGGTTCCTCTTTTATTGGCAAGGGTATCAGGAAAGCTGGGTGGGCAGTCACAAGCCCATACGAAGTATCAGCTGAAGGAAGTTTGCCCCCAGCTACATCAGCTCAGCAGGCCGAATTAAAGGCACTTACAGAAGCATGTCATGTGGCAAGAGATAAAACTGCTAACATCTATACTGACTCCAGATATGGTTTTGGAGTAGCACATGATTTTGGCTAACTGTGGAGGAAAAGAGGATTTCTCACAACAGCAGGTACACCTATCCGAAATGGAAAGGAAGTACGAGATCTTCTAGAAGCTATGACCTTGCCCAAAGAAGTAT
This sequence comes from Scyliorhinus canicula, assembly GCF_902713615.1. NCBI lineage: Eukaryota > Metazoa > Chordata > Chondrichthyes > Carcharhiniformes > Scyliorhinidae > Scyliorhinus > Scyliorhinus canicula. The sequence continues at coordinate 96,701 of NW_024055477.1, forward strand.
CAGTTCTAAAATGTAAAGCCCATACACATGAGGACACTATGGAAGCAAGAGGAAATGCTCTTGCGGACCAAGCAGCAAGGGAAGCTGCCTCCCTTTGTGCCTCTCATTGGCATCAGGAATCCAGTCACATTTACAAATTGGGAGTAACCACCTTATTACATGATTTACGTGAAATGCAGAATGATTGTACAAAGGAAGAAAAATGGAAATGGTTAGAATCAGGTATTCAACCGTATGATGATGAAATTTGGAGAGAAGTTCAAACTTGTAAACCAGTTGCACCGCAATCACTAATGCCCTTCTTAGCTCAACAAATTCATTCATGGGGACACATATCACCTCAACAAATGATGGATCGATTCCATAGAAGTTGGTGTGATATTCAAAAAACATGCACAATTGGTAGCAAACCGATGTGTAACCTGTCAAAAGAATAACTTGGGTCCTATAACATCAATGCCTCAATTAAGAGCTCCTGCTCCTGCAGGTCCATTCCAGGACTTACAAGTAGATTACATCACTCTTCCTAAATGTCAACAGTACAATGACGTCCTTGTAATAGTGGATAAATTCTCCAGATGGGTGGAAGCTGCTCCAGCTAGAAAAGGGGCAGCTGCCCATACAGCCAAAGTGCTACGCAAAGACTTTATTCCCAGATGGGGAGTACCAGCTAGCATTGACTCAGACAATGGAACCCACTTTACAGGAGCTGTTTGTAGGGAAGTCTGTAAACTACGAAACATTAACTGGAATTTACACTGTCCTTATCATCCACAATCATCAGGACAAGTGGAACGTATGAATCGAACTTTGAAAGAAAGACTGTCTAAATACAGCCAGGAAGGCATGAATTGGGACCAAGCTTTGCCAATAGTATTATGCAGCATTAGAGCAACACCAAATAGAACAACAGGCCTGAGCCCTTTTGAAATCATCACAGGCAGACCAATGTCTCTGCCAGGAACTATTGACTTGAGGAAAGCAGACTGTCATTTAATGAGTGATGCTTTGCTGTCTTACTGTCAAAATCTGCTTCTCAACAGGTGTTAACTGCGTGGGGTGATCCTCCGGAGGGTGGACACGACCTGGTGCCCGGTGAAGAAGTGTACGTCAAAAAGCTGCAAAAGGAACCTTTGGGATTAAAGTGGGTAGGTCCTTTCGTAATCCTTCTCACCACCCAATCCGCTGTTAAGTTAAAAGGAAAGAAAAGTTGGATTCACGCATCGCACGTGAAGCGCGCGTACAAGTAAAATGTTTGCCGCAATTTTAATTTTCAGTTATTTGATTGACTTCGTGAATGTTGTATCAGAAATGAATAAGAACACATTCCTTTACACAGCTAAGATATATGCTGAAAACTTTAACATTTCTAATTGTTGGGTATGCATTGCAACCCCTACTAACTCAGGGGAGGGTATTCCCTTTCTAACTATTCCCTTTAATGCTTCAGAAACAGCAGAATTGTACATCTATCAAAATGTCCCTCGCTCTGTGGTGACCCGTTCTGGAGCATATACATGTGAAAATGGGAGGTACCAGGTTGACATCCAAAAATCTATTAACTTATGGAAATCTGCAGGCTATCCACTAAACACCTTTTCAGGATGGCACCAACTTCAATTTAGCCCTGACAAAAAACCTCAACATCTTAACCTCCCAACTAATATTAAACAAAAAGGACCAATTTGCCTCGTCAGTAAGGACCCTAAAGGGATACCAATGGGTAATAGTAATTGTACTAGCTATGCAGATGTTAACACAGCTTTTAAATGTACTAACGACCGCTTAGAAAGAGTTATGCGGTCCTCAAGGATAACAGGCATACCTAACCTCAGAAATAATAAAACATTCGAAGACCAATGGCTCTTAGAATATATTTACTCATATTCTGCTTATAATGGAACTTATTTTATTTGTGATGATAAAGCATATCCCTGGCTCCCAAGATCCTGGTCAGGATCTTGCTATTTAGGATACATGGTACCTGCCATTCGTCATGTGACTAATCTCCTGCATATTTCAGAAATGACTGTTCAAAGAAAAAAACGTTCTATCACCTTTAGATATGCAATTTTTGCTAGATTCATTCCTTTCTATTGGGAAGTAAGGATGGAGAATGAGTTAAATAAAATAACAACCATCATACAAGATGTGGCAGAATACACTGCCACTGCCCTAGACAAAATCTCTGACGAAATGCGAACAATTCAAACCGTGGTATTGCAAAATCGAATGGCACTTGACTATGTGCTAGCCAAAAACGGTGGCACGTGCGCCCTGATTGGTGCAGAATGTTGCACTTTCATTCCTGATAACTCTGAAGAAGTTAAAGATTTGGTATTACATATCCAAAAAGAAATCAAAAAACTTGATCCATCCCAAGTTCTCTCTCTCTGGGATAGAATTTGCAGGTGGTTTGGACACACAGGAATGTCCATAATGAGAATAATCCTATTCTCCTGTGAAGCTGGATTCATCATTTATATGACATACCAATGTGCTACGTGCATCAAAGAACTATTCGCTAAGTGCAGGGGGCCAACTGTCAGAATGATTCACACTAACCCTACTGCACCCCCAATTGATGAATTTGAGGTGAAATACTTTTGTTGAAATGTTAACCGTAATATTATCAATCAATTATTTGTATAATCTATTAATACTGAATCTGTAGCATCAAATTTGACTAATCTATTAATTGTTATTTTGTAATAATGATTCTTTAAGAATTTTAATGATTATTGTTGAAATACTTGTTGCAATGCTAAGTTTCCATTCTATTGTTTAAATCTGCAATGACAATATGAATGAATTATTCTTTGCGCTTTTACCTATCCTATCGCTTTAATGATATCTTTTATCTTATTCTGATATATCTCACTTGATCTTTCGATTTATCAAAGGGGCGACTGTACAAGTCAGGTATTTTAAATACACTTAATATAGGTAAAAAGGCTGTTTAAAGCATAAATATTAAATCCCAGTTTTAAAATGAAAGAAACATACAATTTCCAAACTCAGACATGAGTTTGGAAACCACAGAGCGGCTGATAAAAACATCACATTTTTCCAAGGGCATGGGCTAAATCCCATGGGCTGTAAGGTGGAAGCATTAAAGGCGCCATTGTTCTGATTTCAGGCCACTTGTGATAACAGCCTGAACCACATTCCATAACGTATGCAAGCCGAAACATTTTAGACTGTGTCAAAAAAAGTTTCAATTATATTTTCGAATTATGCCATGATGAGATGACATAACGTCTCAATTGTTGCAGATAAGCAACAATTGGAAGTGGCGTTGCATCGTGAGGATGGACGGCTTGTTATCAAATCAAATGTGTTTTGAATAAAGCTTAAACCAATTAGGATTATATTGGGGTGTGATCGGATCGCTTAAGACAGATATGAAATAGTATATCCATGGATGATTTGGCCACCATTTTGGACAGAAAGAGACAGAAAGAGACAGACAGAAAGAGACAGACAGAAAGAGACAGAGAAAGAAAGGAAGAAAGAGACAGAGAGAAAGAGACAGAGAGAGAGAGAGAAAGTAAAGGAAGAGAATTAGAAAAGAGTTCTGTATTCCTATTTCATTTTCATACTTTGACTTCAGCCTTTGACTTTTAAAGTTGTGTTCAGGCTATTGTCTCAGAAGATAATTCCTGTGATTCTTTGAAGAAAATCAAATTGTCTACAAACTACCTTTTAAATCATTTTCAAGTTGTAACCAATGAACTTCAAATAAACAATTCTTATTTGCACCTGACAAGTTTTCAACTTGAATTTCTACTGAGTTTCAACAATGTCTCAACAACAACCGGTAAATTGAATAAAACTTCACAATCCGAAGATACAACACCAGTCCATGGCTTTCTCCCTCATTGTCTAAAACACATCAGCAACTTTTGTATAATCCTGGTGCATACATTTCCGTCTAAATCACTGATATATACCGGAAACTGTGGAGCCCCACTGGAAACAGACGTCCAGGCATCATTCAGTCCTGGATGTGACTAACAGCTGCAACAACAGCTGAATCCAAACCCTGCTGTTGCCTGTGAACTTGCTGATGTCTGTGCAGGTTGTTTGACTGAGTGAATCTCCTCCCACACACGGAGCAGTTCATAGAATTTACAGTGCAGAAGGAGGCCATTCGGCCCATCGAGTCTGCACCGGCTCCTGGAAAGAGCAACCTACCCAAGGTTAATACCTCCACCCTATTCCCATAACCCAGCAACCCCACCCAACACTAAGGGCAATTTTGGACACTAAGGGGAATTTATCATGGCCAATCCACCTAACTTGCACATCTTTGGACTATGGGAGGAAACCTACGCACACACGGGGAGGATGTGCAGACTCCGCACAGACAGTGACCCAAGCCGGAATCGAACCTGGGACCCTGGAGCTGTGAAGCGATTGTGCTATCCACAATGCTACCGTGCTGCCCAGTTACACAGCCTCTCTCCAGTACCGCTCTCACATGTGGGCCACACGGTACACAGTGGTTAGCACTGTTGCTTCAAGCTCCAGGGTCCCAGAATTCCCGGCTTGGCTCACTGACTGTGCGGAGTTTGCACGTTCTCCCCATGTCTGCGCAGGTTTCCTCCGGGTGTCCAGTTTCCTCCCACAAGTCAAAAAATGTGTAGATTACATGGATTGGCCATGCTAAATTGCCCTGAGTGTCCAAAAAGGTTAGGTGGGGTTATGGGTTAGGTTGGAGGTATGGGCTGAAGCAAGCTGCTCTTTGCAAGGGCCGGTGCACTCGATGGGCCGAATGCTCTCCTTCTGCACTATAAATTCTATGATTCTGTTTCAGTGTGAACTCGTTGGTGTTTCTGCAGATTCGGTTTACCTTTAAATCTCTTTTCTCAGTCAGAACATTAAAAAAGTTTCTGATCAATGTGAACAAATCGGTGTGTCATCGAGTGGGATGACTGAGTAAATTTCTTGTCACACACGGGGCACGTGTACAGCCTCTGCCCAGTGTGAACTCCTGGGGTTGCAGAAGCTGGGATGAACATGTGAATCTCTTCTCATACACGGAGTAGGTGAATGACCTCCCCCAGTGTGAGTGCGTTGATGTGTCAGTAACTCCTTTCTGCGTTCAAAGCTCTTCTCAGTCAGCACATTTAAAAGGTCTCTGATCAGTATGAACAAGTTGGTGCTCCAGGAGGTGGTATGACTGAGTGAATCCCTTCCCACACACGGAGCAGGTGAATGGCCTCTCCCCAGTGTGTTTGCGCTGGTGTCTCAGTAAACTCATTTTACTTTTGAAGCTCTTCTCACAGTCAGAACATTTAAAACGTCTCTGATCAGTATGAACAAGTTGGTGTCTAAGGAGATCTGATGACTGAGTGAATCCCGTCCCACACACGGAGCAGTGTGAGTACGTTGATGTCTCAGTAAATTCATTTTACTTTTAAAACTCTTCTCACAGTAAGCACATTTAAAAGGTCTCTGATCAGTATGAACAAGTTGGTGTTTCAGGAGGGACGATGACTGAGTGAATCCCTTCCCACACACAGAGCAGGTGAATGGCCTCTCCCCAGTGTGAGTGCGTTGGTGTTTCAGTAAATTCATTTTACTTTTAAAACTCTTCTCACAGTCAGCACATTTAAAAGGTCTCTGATCAGTATGAACAAGTTGGTGGCTGAGGAGGGAGGATGACTGAGTGAATCCCTTCCCACACACGGAGGTGAATGGCTTCTCTCCAGTGTGAGTGCGTTGATGTGTCAGTAATTCCTTTCTGCTTTTAAAGCTCATCTCACAGTCAGCACATTTAAAAGGTCTCTGATCAGTATGAACAAGTTGGTGTGTCAGGAGGCATGATGACCTAGTGAATCCCTTCCCACATATGGAGCAGGTGAACGGCCTTTCCCCAGTGTGAATATGTCGATGAGTTTCCAATACAGATGGGGAATTGAATCCCATCCCACAGTCCCTGCATTTCCACGGTTTCTCCATGGGTATTGACAAGTTATCAGGTGCAGGTGGGATCCAGATTTGAGGTCACTATCAGATCAGCCGTGATGTTGTTAAATGTAGAACAGGCTCACGGGGCTGAATGTCCTATTGCTGCTTCTTGATTCCTTTGGTGCGAATGTCCTTATGTCTCTCCAACTTGGATCATCAGATGAAGCCAGAGTACGGTGTCTCCCTGATGTAAATGTTGCAACTTAATTTCATGCTTTGTGATCGGCTAAAGCTCAGTTCCAGCTAACTGTGGAAAATTACTTAGATGTCTGTGTCTCGGTGCTTTTCCAATCAACAGTGATTTTCGAAATTTTTTCCAAAAGACACAAAGCAAACATTTCTCCTTGCACGTTGAAAGGCCGGTCCTGATTAATCACGTGACTCTGTCAGATCTCGACATGATATTTGCATCTGCAAATATTCTGTAAAAGCAGATTACGTTGAAATATTGTGAAATATGAATACAATCGGCATTCTGTCCAATTTGCTGCTTCAATCCTCTCCAACTCCCGTCACACCTATAATCTAGCCTTCACTGTAATTTTTCCATGACTTGTACCGTTCTTTGAAAACACCTTCTCAACCTCCGTGGAAGTGCACATTCTGAAGTGACTAGTCAGTCACCTGGATTTATTCAACCTGTATTCATGACTTGTTGTTTGTTGAAATGAAATGAACGAAAATCTGTCACAAGCCGCTTTCAAATGAAGTTACTGTGACAAGCCCCTAGTCGCCACATTTCGGCACCTATTTGGGGAGGCTGGTACAGGAATTGAACTGGTCTGCTGGCCTGCCTTGGTCTGCTTTCAAAGCCAGCGATTAGCCCAGTGTGCTAAACCATGGTCACTCTCTCACATTGCCCCCCTCCATTTAATCTTTCCTGAGAGCTGTAATCTCTCGTTACAAACGTCATCACTGTCAATGCAGGACAGAATTCACAAAGAGACAAACTTTTCCGTTGGGTTCAGTTTGTTGTGTGCAAATTATCCACTTCCAATATCCTGTAAAAGGAGTTTACAAAAGCCATCACTGTCAGTCCAGGATAGAAATTCTGAACAGGCAATTGTAGTTTCTCTCTGGAACTTTTTTCCTCCCCTTGTTCCCACAAAGCTGTAAATCCCTGTCCCACACACTCTCCCTCCTCCCTGAACTGAAATCCAAACCCATCTCACCATCTTTTTTTCCTCCCTCTCCTCTGCCTGGGTTCAGTTCTCCAGCTCCTGTCTGCAGACTGACAATAAAATCAATGGGTCTCAATTGGGGGGTTGGGGCCTCCAGCGGGTGTTTGTGAATCCTCCCGCCCACCTGCCAGGGTTTCCTTCCTTGCCAGAGATCAGAGTCCTCATTGATTTGAGTGCAAAGTGTCAGCTCTTATTTATTTTTTTTTTGAAAATTTAGATTACCCAATAATCTTTTCCAATTAAGGGGCAATTTAGCGTGGCCAATCCACCAACTCTGCACATTTTTGGGTTGTGGGGGCAAAACCCACACAGACACGGGGAGAATGTGCAAACTCCACACAGTGACCCAGAGCCGGGATCAAACCTGGGACCTCAGCGCCGTGAGGCGGTTGTGCTAACCACTTGGCCACCGTGCTGCCCCAGCTCTTATTTATTATCCCCCTCCCCCATCCTGTGATGTGAACCACCCTCCAGTGTGTGAAGCAGGAATGGTGCCCGTTAACCTGGGCCTGTTCCCGGGAGAGAGGGAGAAGCTCCGCAGCTGCAAACCAGGGAGCTGACAATGATGGTGAAGGGTTTGCTCCAGCTCACAATGCCCGGGAACTGATTGACGGCGGGTCTGGACCAATAGGAAGAGTGGGCAGGGCAGGAAGACCGAACGAGAGCGGCTGGTCCTCCAGCCAATCAGAGTGAATGGGAGGCGGAGCACATCCGGGACTCTACTCCCTCCGCATGGCGCCGGCCACCCAGGCCCTGTCTCGGTGAAAAGCCCAATCAGCTTTCACTGGTTCAACTGCTGTGTCCGAGCTTCATATTCGGAGCTTGGGCTACACGGAGTGTTTATGAAGCCTCCCGACCCACCCGCCAGCTCCATCCCTCCCTCATGACTTACCCGACGGAATTTGACCAACTCACAATTTCCACCCAACCGCCTCAATCCCGAATTGTGATCGGTACTGCGCATGCTCCAACTAACTTGGAAGACCGGGCCCAGCCCCGCCCCTCATTCACTCCGATTGGCTGCAAGTACTCCGTCCTCCAGTCCCGCCACCCTCGTCCTATTGGTCCAGAGCTGCCGTCAATTATTCCCTTGGAATTGTGAGCTGGAGCATGCGCAGTAGCTGATGCTTGACTCGGCTGGGCGGTTTCACTGAACCTGATGAAACCCTAATAAGAAGTTTCCGGGCCTCGGGTTTGCATCGAGCGGGGGGACAGCTGCGGCCTGCTCCCGGTGAAGGCCTGAGTTAACGGCCGCCGCTTATAGAGGCTGCAAACCCGCAGGGGGCAAAACATCAGAGATAGAGTTTGTTGTGAAACCAATGGGATATTGGAAAACAGGAGGTCAGGGTTACAGTCAACAACAACAACTTATATTTATATAACACCTTTAACATCATAAATCATCCCTGTCAACTTCACAGGAACATTATAAAACAAAGTGAGACTCCCAGACACAAAAGGAGATATTAGGGCAGGTGACCAAAAACTTGGTCAAAGAGGTGAATTTTAAAGCGTCTAAGGAGGTAAGTGAGGTGGAGACGGGTGGTTTAGGGAGGGAATTCAGTGCTTGGGGCCAAGGGAACATAAAACCATGGTGGAGTAATTATAATCGGGGATGGACAAGAGTCCAGGATCAGAGCTGTACAGATAGCTCGGGGGGTTGTGGAGCTGGAGGAGATGACAGACACAGGGAGAGACAAGGCCATGGAGGGATTTGAAAACAAGGGTGAGAAATTGACTGGGAGCGAATGCAAGTCTCAGAGCACAGGGGTCAGAGGGGAAATTAACTTGCTGTGAATTAAGACATGGGTAGCAGACTTTTGGATCGCTTGAAGTTTCCAGAGGTAGAATGTGGGAGAGCAGCCAGGTGTGTAATGGAATTGTCGAATCGGGAGGTGACGATGGTAAATTGCCTTAGTATCTAAAAAGGTTAGGTGGGGTTACGGGGATAGGTGGAAGTCTGTGCTTAGCTAGGGTGCTCTTTTCAAGGGCCGGTGCTGACTAGATGGGCACTTCCGCACTGTAAATTCTACGAGGTCAGAAGGTCATATTGGATCAAGTGTGAAACCAAATTTACAGTGACTGGCTAAGTCTCAGACTGTTGCCAGGGAGGGGGATAGAGTCGGTATGTCAGGAATGGAGATTGGAGCAGGGACCGAACAGTGGATTCAGTCTTCTCCATATTTGATTGAAGTTGTTTAGTCAGCAGGAAGAGAACCAGAATGGGCCCCAAGTCTGATATCCGGTATAACTTAGTTTGAGAGGGTGAGGAAAAACAAAGAAACCCTGGAAGATTTTGAGAAACGACCTTCACGATTGCTCATCAAATCTCCACAGTAATTTCTGGACACAAGGTTCATATCTGTTATTCTAATTGGTCAGTCAGAGTCATTCAGATTCATGTCTGTCACAAGTCATGAATGAAGTTACTTATAAAGCATATTCTTACCTCTAATTATATAACTTTGGTAAAAGGATACAGAAATAATGATCGAATACTTTATTTGGATTTCAGTCCAGGGAGGAGGGAGAGTGCGTGGGATGGGGAGTTACAGCTTTGGGGAAAGAAGAGAGACAAAAATGTTCCCCAGAAACTGGAATTGTCTGTTCTGAATTTCTATCCTGTACTGATTGTGTGGCCTTTGTCAACTCCTTTTCCAGGGCATAGGAGAGGATTTTCAGACAGGAAACACAAACCAAATATCACATTACGATCCGACAGTGTCATTCGGTTGGTATAGACCTGAATATCCCAGACTATAAATTGGAATGAAAAATGTTCTGTTTGTGGGAAAATATTTCAAACATCAGTGTGATTGGAAAAGCACCGAGAAACACACGCACCTGAGTGAGTGTGTTCCAGTGGACGGACTGTGGAAAGAGCTTTAACCAGTCACAGCCTGAAAAAACACCACACCATTCACGAAGGGGAGAAACCATACACGTGTTCTGTGTGAGGACCAAGCTTCACTTGATTGTCTAAAGAGGAAACGGACAAAGACACTGAGTCCATGGAGATACCGTGGAAACCGTGGGGTATAATTTTTGCTTGGGGGGTTTCCAAAATGCGAGAGGTCCCGGGTTCATATCCCGGATGAGCTCTGCAAAGTGCTTGACTGGGGAGGTGATGGTGTAGTGGTATTGTCACTGGATGATTAATGCTGAGATCCAGCACAATTCTCTGAGAATTCAGGTTCAAACCCTACCACGGCAGATGCTTCATTGTGGCTTGTATTTGAACTGGAATCCAGTAAATCAGGGAAGCACAGTGGTTACCACAGTTGCTTCACAACTCCACTGTCCCAGGTTCGATTCCCGGCTTGGCACACTGTCTGTGCGGAGTCTGCACGTTCTCCTTGTTTCTGTGTGGGTTTAGTCCGGATCTCCAGTTTTCTCCCACAGTCCAAAGATGTGCAGGTTCGGTGGAGTGGCCATGCTAAATTGCCCGTAATGTCCAAAAGGGTTTAGTGGGGGTTACAGGGAGAGGGTGGAGGCGTGGGCTTGAGAAGGGTGCTCTTTCCAAGTGCCAGTGCAGACTCTATGTGCCAAATGGCCTCTTTCAGCACTGTAAATTCTATGATTGTGGAAGTTGGATGTTAAACAGTTTAGTGAAAATTGGGTCAAAGGAGCAAAGGGTAAGTCTCACAGACAAGATGAGCGCTGAGGGAGCATGATGGGAGACAGCAGGAAAAGAGGAGAAAGATGTGAGTTCAGAATTTGGACAAGAAAGGTCTTTGAGGCAGTTTTACTGAGTGGTTTAGTGGAAGAGGAGCTGTAGAATCAGATGATCGGATTGTTTCAATGGGTGAGGTTTTCCAGTCCCACAGATCTCTCGGTCTGCTGTTTCGTTTCATTGGTTGTCTCATTGGGTTCACTGTAGGCCTCTTGGGGTCTGTGGAAGAACTCCCGGAGCCTCATTCATCTGATGATTTCCCTGGAGCGGAGAAACCGCAACATCTTCTTCGCAGCCTTCAACAAGTCATTGATGAAAATGAATATCTTGCCAAGGCCATCCCCACTAATTTCCTTCAAACAACCGCACAACCTCAGTCCATTGATTGCAGCAACATACCCAGCGTTCAGGAGAACAGCGACCATGACACCACATAAACTTGCCATGGCAACCTCTGCAAGACGTGTCAGATCAACATGGGTACAACCATTTCACGTGAGAACATCACCCAACCAAGTATGCGGTATCTACTTGTGCGACTCCATGTTATCTCCCTCATCCGCTGCAGCAAAGGATGTCCCGAGGCGTGGTACATTGCTGAGGCCATGCAGGCGCTGCGACAACGGATGAACGGGCATCGCGCAACAATCGCCAGGCAGGAATGTTCCCTTCCAGTCGGGGAACACTTCAGCAGTCAAGGGCATTCAGCCTCTGATCTTCGGGTAAGTGTTCTCCAAGGCGGCCTTCAGGACTCGCGACAACGCAGAATCGCCGAGTAGAAACTGATAGCCAAGTTCCGTACACATGAGTACGGCCTCACCCGGGACCCTGGATTCATGTCACATTACATGTGCTTGCAAAATCCTACCAACTGTCCTGGCTTGACACAATTCACACCTCTTTAACCTGTGATTATCCGTCTCTCTAGTCGCACCATATGGACCTGTAAAGACTTAATTACCTGCAAAGACTCGCATTCACAGTACCATTTTGCATCATTGAATTTTTCTACATATAGAACATACAGCGCAGAAGGAGGCCACTCGACCCATTGAGCCTGCACAGACCCACTTAAGCCCTCACTTCCACCCGATCCCCGTAACCCAATAACCCCTCCAAACCTTTTTGGACACTAAGGGCAATTTAGCATGGCCAATCCACCTAACCTGTGGGAGGAAACCGGAGCACCCGGAGGAAACCCACGCAGACACAGGGAGAATGTGCAGGCTCTGCACAGACAGTGATCCCGTGAGGAATAGAACCTGGGAGACCCAGGCACTGTGAAGCCACAGTGCTATCCACTTGTGCTACCATGCTGCCCATGTGTGTTTGTGGAACCCACATCTTCATTCACTGAGGAAGGAGCTGAACTCCAAAAGCCAGTGACTCGAAACAAACCTGTTGGACTTTAACCTGGTGTTGCAAGACTTCTTACTGTGACCATCCCAGTCCAATGCCGGCATCTCCACATCATAAATCAGAAGCATTTAATGCTTCTGCCAATTTCGGATCAGACACCTTTCGTGCGTTCGATGAATGTGATAACCTCTATGCTACAGAAACAGCTGGAAGCACAGTGCCAATGGACCTGTGCAACATCCAACTGCACAGTCTTGCTGCAGCTTTCAATGGTTCAGCTGGGAGGCCAGGTCACTGATTACATGAAGACAGCTGTTCCTTTAAAACAGATGTCTCAACTTTTAAGACCATAAGATATAGAAATTATATTGAACTTTATTATTTGTTCAGCAAATATCTAACATAACGATGCTCTCTGTTCAATCATTAATGCATCATTCTTATCTTCCTATAAAAAATTCCACCAATTTTACTTGAGACCTTTTTCATTATTCAATATTAAACATCAGTATATTTATGTGTTACCTGTGACTTCGTTTTGAATTGAATCGCTCGCGAGTCTTCACTCTGAATAACTCTGAAATATACACAATTGAATTGCAAACATGACTGACCAATAAAAGAAAGCATTTCACTGAGTAATTCAAATCCCATGAATCTTTGTTGAGATTGTTGCTTTTAAACAAAGTCAAATATAGTTAAATGGAGGTGAATTGAGAATTATGCATTTCTTCTATTTGACTTCGCTGTGTTTTGGTGTGAAGCATTCTGCAGCCTAAATCCCGTTCATGTATAAGAAAGGAGGGGTGACAGCAAATTCGCACTGAGCCTGGATTTCCTCATCTCCCCGAGTGGCTTTTCCTGTTTCTCTGTCATTAAGGCCGAATCTTTCAAAAAACTGGTTCAGTTAAATCTCTGCTATTTCCTCAAATTCAGTTACAGTATCGTTTTTGTCTGTCTCTATGACCACACATTACCATCCGATATGTTTCGGATGGTGATTAAAATATTAATCTGTGTCTACAAAGCCATTAACTTCTTTTGTGAACTGAGCAGACTGCCAAAATCCGCACTTTGTTTTTTCATGTATGGGACGATCTGTCTGGACTGTACGCAGAACAATACTTTTCACTGTACCTCGGTACACGTGACAATAAATCAAATCCAATCAGAGACAGTTTCTTACTCGTCTTCAGGTTGAACAATGAGCAGCCTTAAAATTCATTCATGGGAGGAGGGCGTCACTGTCTGGACCAGCATTTACTGCTCATTCCAATTGCCCTTGAACTGTGTGTCTTGTGAGGCTATTTCAGGGGGCACGTTTAAGTCAACCACAACGTTGCTGTGAATCTGGAGTCACCTCTAGGCCAGGCCACGTAAGAAGAGCAGATTTCCTGAAGTACATTAGTGAACCAGATGGATTTTCATAACAATCGACAATGTTATCATCAGACTTAATTCGGGACTTGTATTCAATTTCAATATCTGTCCTCGGCAGATTCTATCCCAGATCCCCAGAGCATTAACCGGGGTCTCTGGATTATTCGGCCAGTAACAATACAGGGCAGCACGGTGGTTAGAATTGCAGCCTCACAGCCCCAATGTCCTAGGTTCGGTCCCAGCTCTGGGTCACTGTCCGTGTGTAGTTCCCGTACCAGCCTCCCCAAACAGGCCCCGGAATGTGTCGACTAGGGGATTTTCACAGGAACTTCATTGAAGCCTACTTGCGACAATAAGCGATTTTCATTTCATTTTCACTGTCCACGTGCAGTTTGCACATTCTCCCCGTGTTTGCGTGGGTTTTGCCTCCACAACCCAAAGATTTGTAGGGTAGGTGGATTGGCCATGCTGAATTGCCCCTTAATTGGAAAAAATAATTGGGTACTCTAAAAAATTTTTTTTTTAAGCAATACCATTCCACCACTACCTAGCCCACATATTCTTGACATGACATAATGTCTAATGTTGTCTTCTGTGATCTTGTCTTGCAATGATTGAACAGAACTGCTGGTGACTTTAACACATTCTGATAGCTCTGCAGTTTCTGGAAACATTTTGGCTGATAGTGTTATTTTTTAAAACAAAGATCTGGTCTTTACAATACAATTACCTGATACAGCAATTCACTAATGATAATCAGTGTTCACTACTGAATAATCATGAATTTAATTATTGTTTTTTGCTATGGAATCAATACATAGTTGGTACAGAAGGTGAAATGGCTGCAGGAGCCACAAGGAGGGATAAAAGGGCTTCCTTGACCTTGTTACTGATGACAGTGAATACACTATGAAAATAACAATTTTATAACTAAATGGGATCACACATGGTACTTACAGTTTCCTACATTACAACAGTGAATATGTTTCAAAAGGACTCCATTGGCTTTAAAACTCTTTGAGGTCCAGTGGTACTGAGAGGTTTTATAGAAATGTACATTTGTATTAATTGTCGGCAAACGAGGATATATTACACTTGGTGTCCTCGCCAATTTATTGGTAAAGGTTGAGTCTTAATTTTGTGTAATAACCATGGCGTTGACACCATTTTGAATACTCTGTGAAACTCCAGACACATCATATCCACAATTATTTGTTGTAAAACACAGCGAGTTGTTGTGATTTGGAATACACTGTCTGTAAATGGTGGTCGGGCCTCATTGGACTGTCATTTGATATATTCCGAAAAAGAAAACAAAATAGTCAAACTCTGGGATTAAATGTGTCGCTGTACAAAAAGCTGGCACGGGGAAAATGGGCCAAATCGACTCCTCTGTGCTCTCGGAGCCTTGTGTACATGTAAAGCGAGTGGTAACGACCTGGGACCTCCTGCCTATGGGGGGAGGAGATGCAGAGATGACAGAAGGATTTCAATAGGAAATTGGACGGGCACTGAAATAAACCTGGACAAATTTGGGGACAGAAGTGCAATGGACAGACTGGCTTGCTCCACAGAGAGCCGACATGGTCCCAAAGGGCTGAATGGCCCCATTCCCCACCCTCCAGATGCTGTGATCTCAGGAGAGAAATTCAGCTGCTCCAGTCTCTCAAACTAACAGGAGTCACTGATCTCTGGTGCTGTTCTAGCACAATGGTTAGCACTGTTGCTTCACAGCACCAGGGTCCCAGATTCAATTCCCGGTTTAGGTCACTGTCTGTGCGGAGTCTGCAAGTTCTCCCCGTGTCTGCGTGGGTTTCCTCCGGGTGCTCCAGTTTCCTACCACAAGTCCCAAAAGATGTGCTTGTGAGGTGAATTGGAAATTCTGAATTCTCCCTCAATGCACCCAAACAGGCGTCAGAGTGTGGTGACTAGGGGATTTTCACAGTTACTTCATTGCACTGTTAATGTAAGCCCACTTGTGACAATAATAAAGATCATTATTATTGTAAATGTCCTCTGCACCCTCTCTAAGAACTTCACATCTTTCTTAAAGTGTGGGGCCCATGTCTAGGGTTCTATTCAAGAGGGATAGAATTGAAAAGCATGGAGGAAATGTTCAGCTTGTTTAGAACGATGGTGAGACTACACTGAGAGCTCTGTCAACATTGGTGATCTCCATTTAGAAAAAGGAAATGGAGGCACTGGATAAGGTGCAACAAAGGTTCATAATAGACAGAACTGAGAGCATTTAACACTCATGATGTGGAGATGCCGACCATCAGGAGCATAGAGACACCGAGAGACTGGGCATGCAGGTCCACAGATACTTAAAAGTGGCAGCACAGGTGGAAATGGTGGTGAAGAAAGCAGACAGCATGCTTGGCTTCATAGGACGGGGTATCGAGTATAAAAGCTCAAAAATTGTTACAATTACATAGAATGTTGGTTAGGCCACATTTGGAATACTGTGTCCCAATTCTGGTCACTGCACTACCAGAAGGACGTGGAGGCTTTGGACAGAGTACAGAAAAGGTTTACCAGGATGTTGCCTGGTATGGAGGGGATTAGCTATGAGGAGAGATTGAATAAACAGGATTGTTTTCCCTAGAGAGATGGAGGCGAAGGGGTGACCTGATAAAAGTTTATAAAATTATTAGGGGTACAGAGTGAACAGTGCAGAAATGGCAATTACAAGGGGGCACAAATTCAAGGTGAGGGTGGAAAGGTTCAGTGGAGATGTGCGGGAAGAGTATTTCACACAGAGGGTGGTGGTGGCCTGGAATGCACTGCCAAGTGAGGTGGTTGAGGCAGATATGTTAGCGACCTTAAAGACTTATCTGGATAGGCACATGAACAGACGGGGTATAGAAGGATACAGGCAGTTGGTCGAGATAGGACACGTGACCGGCGCAGGCTTGGAGGACCGAAGGGCCTGTTCCTGTGCTGTATTGTTCTTTGTTCTATACAGGGCCTTGGCGAGGCCGTACCCGGAATATTTGAGCAGTTTCCATCTCATTATCGGATGAAGGATGTTCTTGCTCGAGAGGAAGTGCAGCGAAGGTTTACCAGACCGATTCCTGGGATGGTGGGACTGACGTATGAGAGATTGAATTAGTTAGGATTGTATTCGCTGGAGTTCAGAAGAATGAGGGATCTTATAGAAACCTACAATATTCCAACAGGATTTGATTGGAGAGATGCAGGAAAGATTTTTCCGATGGTGGGAGTGTACAGAACCAAAGGTCGCAGTCTCAGGATACGGGGTGGACCATTTAGACAGAGATGAGGAAACATTTCTTCACCCAGAGAGTGGTGAGCCCGTGGAATTTGTTACCACAGGAAATAGTTGAGGCCAATACCTTGCATATTTTCAAGCAGTTAGATACAGCACTGAGGGCAAAGATGATCAAAGGATATGGAGGGGAAATCGGGATTAGGCTGTGGAGTTGGATGATAAACTATGATCATAATGAATGGCAGAGCATGTGCAAAGGGCCAAATTATCTCTTCCTGCTCCTATTTTCTATGTAATCCCTTCCTACACTAAGAGCAGGTGAATGGCTTTTCCCCAGTGTGAACTCGCTGGTGTGTCTGCAGAGTAGATAACTGTGTGAATCCATTCCCACAGAGAGAGCAGGTGAATGGCTTCTCCCCAGTGTGAACTCGCTGATGTCTCTGCAGGATGGATGGATCAATAAATCCCTTCCCACACTGAGGGCAGGTGACCGGCCTCTCCCCAGTGTGAATTCGCTGGTGTGTCTGCAGACTGGGTAAATCACTGAATCCATTCCCACACAGAGAGCAGGTGAATGGCTTCTCCCTGGTGTGAATTCGCTGGTGTGTCTGCAGACTGGATAAATCACTGAATCTCTCCCCACACTCAGAGCAGGTGAATGCCGTCTCCCCAGTGTGAATTTGCTGATGTTTCCGCAGGCTGGATAACCAAGTGAATCCCCTCCCACACTGGGAGCAGGTGAATGGCTTTTCCCCAGTGTGAAGTCGCTGGTGTGTCTGCAGACTGGATAACTGTGTGAATCCATTCCCACAGATGGAGCAGGTGAATGGCTTCTCCCCAATGTGAACTTGCTGATGTTTTCGCAAGGCGGATGAATCAATGAATCCCTTCCCACACTTAGAGCAGGCGAATGGCCTCTCCCCAGTGTGAATTCGCTGATGTGTCTTCAGGTGAGACAACTGAGTGAATCCCTTCTCACACTGAGAGCAGATGAATGGCCTCTCCCCATTGTAACTGCGTCGATGATACTCCAGCTTCGATGGGGTTCTGAATCCTTTCCCACAGTCAGCACATTTCCATGGTTTCTCCCTGTTTTGGGTCTCGCCGTGTCTCTCCAGATTGGACAGTCAGTGGAAGCCTTGTCTACACACAGAACATGTGCACTGTCTCTCCTCACTGTGAATGGTGTGATGTTTTTTCAGGCTGTGTAACTGGTTGAAGCTATTTCCACAGTCAGTTCACTGGAGCACTCTCACTCGGGTGTGTGTTGTGTGGGTCTCGGTGCTTTTCCGGTCACACTGATGTTTGAAACCTTTAGAAGCTGACCGTTCGGACAAACATTTCTCCTTCTCACAATGGTATTCAGATCAGAAGGAATTGAGTGTGTTTGTCACATCAAGATGTGCAGTTTGAGATTTCTGTCCATAATTCCTCCTCTTCCAATTTCCTTTAAAAACAATTTGCAAAAGTCATCATTGTTAGTACACGATGAAAATTCAGAACAGACAATTCTAGTTCCTATGGAGCATTATTTCCTCTCTTGTTCTCCAAAAGCTGTAAATCTCCATCCCACACACTCTCCATCCATTCTCACTCTGCTGTATCTAATATTCACCCTCCCAATTCTCCTGAAGGTGCTGGTTCATGTTGATCGACAGATCCAAGCTCAGCTCTCTGCTTCCTGACCAGAACACAGAGATTATAATAGGAGCAAGAGTAGTCCATTCAGCCCACTGAGTCTGCACAACCATTTAATGAGATCCTTGACCGATCTACCTCAGCACCATTCTCCTACACGATCCCCATATCCCTCAATATCTTCAATATCTAGAAACCTGTCAATATTTGTCTTGAACATACCTGATGACCGAGGCTGCACAGTCCTCTGGGGTAGAGAACTCCAAAGCTTCACCACATCCTCAAGTGAAGAGATCCCTCCTCATCTCATCTTTCTCTCTATTTTCCTACCTGTTCCCCATAACCCTTAACTCCATTGTCAATAAAAATATCTGTCAAACTTGTACTTCAATATATTCAATGACCCCCAGATGCAACTGGTCCCTGTGGAAGAGAAATCTAAAGACTATCAACCCTCTGAGGGAAGAGATGACTGAAAATCTATAACGTAGCTACAGTCTTACATTACAAGGTGAGAAATAATGATAAATATAATTTATTACAGAACCGCAAATAATATATCTAATCTGTACCATGTAACATATCTCTGTCCATTATTCATTTAATTGCCCTGAAATGTCAGCCATCTCTTGGGGAACCTACACATTTAATTGTAAACATTAGGAAAGAGACCATCCTTTTCGCCAGACAAATAAATATGTCAAGCTGAGGGAGAGACCTGGACCACAAGGGAGAATAATAAATCAGAGGTCTCTCCGATGGCAAGGAAGGGAACACTGGCAGGTGAGCGGGGAGGATTCACAAACACCCGCTGGAGGCCCCAAACCCCCAATAAGACCCATTGGTTTTATTGTCAGTCTGCAGACAGGAGCTGGAGAACTGAACCCAGGCAGAGGAGAGGGAGGGAGAAAACTGGGAGTGGAGGAAAGAAATGGTGCAGAAGGGCAGCATGGTGGTGCAATAGTTAGCACTGCTGCCTCGTGGCACCGAAGTCCCAGGCTCGATCCCAGCTCTGGGTCACTGTCTGTGTGCAGTTTGCACCTTTTCCCCATGTTTGCGTGGGTTTCTCCCCACAACCTAAAGATGTGCAGGTTAGGTGGATTGGCCACGCTAAACTGCCCCTGAATTCGAAAAAATAAACTGCGTACTCCAAATTTAAAAAAAAAGAAACGGTGCAGATGGTGAGATGGGTTTGGATTTCAGCACAGGGAGGAGAGAGAGTGTGTGGGACGGGGATTTACAGCTTTGGGAGAACAAGAGAGGGAAAAATATTCCAGAGAAAATAGAATTGCCTGTTCAGAATTTCTATCCTGGACTGACAGTGATGGCTTTTGTAAACTCCTTTTACAGGGGGTTAGAAGGGAAGGATTTACAGATGGAAACTCAAATCAAACTTCACATCAAGATTTAACAGAGTCACTCCATTCATCAGGACCCGAATATCATTGGCCTGTGAATGTGGAAGAAGAAATGTTTGTCTGGTCTGTCCGTAGGGAAAGATTTTCCAAGATCAGTGTGACTGTAAGAAAACCCGATACACACACACTCGACTCGAGTGAGAGTGTTCCAGTGAACTGACTGTGGAAAGAGCTTTAACCAGTTACAGTCTGAAAAAACACCACTCCATTCAGAGCGGGGAGAGACCGTACACATGCTCTCTGTGGAGACAAGGTTGCCACGACAGCACAGTGGGTAGCATTGTTGATTCTCAGCGCCAGGGACTCGGGTTTGATTCCCGGTTTGGGTCTCTGTCTGTGCGGAGTCTGCACCTTCTCCCCATGTCTGTGTGGGTTTCCTCCGGGTGTTCCTGTTTCCTCCCACAAGTCCCAAAAATCGTGCTTGTTTGGTGATTTGGACATTCTGAATTCTCCCTCCGAGTATCCGAACAGGCGCCGGAGTGCGGTGACTACGGGACTTTCTCAGTAACCATTGCAGTGTTAATGTAAGCCTATTTGTAACACTAATAATGTTTACTATTTATTATTCAACTGATCGTCAAACGTGGAGAGGGACAAGGACACCAGCAGCATGCTGAAACCGTGTAAATAGGGGCTGGTTTAGCACAGGGCTAAATAACTGGCTTTTAAAGCAAGACCATGGCAGGCCAGCAGCGCGGGTTCAATTCCGGTACCAGCCTCCCCGAACAGGTGCCACTATGTGGTGACTAGGGGCTTTTCACAGTAACTTCATTTGAAGCCTACTTGTGACAATAAACGATTTTCATTTCATTTTTCATGTGGGGACTGTGAGAAGGGATTCAAGTCCCCCTGTGAGCTGGGGACTCGTCACACGGTGGAAATGGCTGATTCCATGATGGGGGCTGGTACAGAGACCCTTGATTCAACTGGTCACCTGGAACGCAAGGGGATTGGGTGGACCAGTGAAGGTCAAGGGTTGTCACTCACCTAAAGAATCTAAATGCTGGTGTAGTGTTCTTGCAGGAGATTCATTGTGGGTTAGAGATCAGACCAGACTGCGGAAGGGTGAGCCAACTGTTTCATTCGGGCTTTGACATAGGGTTCGAGGTGCTGCAATTCTAATCAATAAACAGTCACTCTTTCAGTCTTCAGTCACTAGCATCATTGCGGACACTAATGGGAGATACGTGGTGGTCAGTGGGTCATTGGCAGGTGCATTAGTGGTGCTGGTGAATGGCTAAGTCCCTAACTGGGACAATATGGCATTTGTAAAAAATATTGTTGGGATCCATCCCAGACCTGGATACACATCAATCAATGCTTGGCGGAGACTTCACTTGCGTACTGGATCTGGAAATGGACTGGTCCAAGCCCATTCAACCGCTATAAATACACAATAACGGAGTGGAATCTGGACGTACCATCTGGCATGACCCAGGCACCAGAAACGACAACAGCAAACCTGGAAAAAAGATAAATCAATCTGTTCCCATCAGTAGATTGTAAAAGAATTATGGGACATAGATTTAAGATTGTGAGTAAGATCTACAGAGAGGATATGAGGAAGAAATTTTACACAGTGAGTGATAATGATATGGAACTCAATGCTTACACACAAAGGTCGATAATCTCCAGGTCCTGATAACCCAAATGGTGCTGTCAGAATTTGATGTGAGGATTGGTTGTGAATTTCCTGCCTACGAATCCCTTTCTAAGTGCCTGTGAAAGAAGTTTGCAAAGGCATCACTGTCAGTCCAGAAATAAACTTCAGGAAAGATAAATATTTCTCCAGGTTTGAATTTGCTGTGTGTAAATCCTCCCCTACTAACCCCCTGTAAAAGGAGTTTCCAAAATTAATCACTGTCAGTCCAGGATAGAAATTCACAACACTCTCCCCTCCTGCTCCCTGGTCCAGGATGACCGCTCTGCCCCCATCAGCAGTCCCCTAATTTGAGGGTGATGTTCACTCAGGGTTGTAAATTTCTACCCGGGGTTTTCATGTGGCTGAACAGAGCCGCAGAGCTTTGTGGGGCAGGATGTCCAATGAGACAGTGAAATCCGGAGAGCAGGATTGGCTTCCTTTTCTTTCCATCTCTGCCACCGCTTTGCATCATCAATAAGACATTGGGACTCAAAGACTAATCCAGTTTGATGCACAAGTTGTTTCCAATCTGAACAATGGGGAACAAGCTCCTCCCACTCATTGAAACATCGCCCCGACAAAGAGTACAACAGCAACTTATTTATCTTCCCCAATGTGATCGGTGTAATTAGTCTCAAATTTAACCTGGAATGGTCATTAAAAGTTTCCCAGTCACTCTGATATCTGAAATCTTTGTCCAGACAGAACAGACAAACCATTTTACCTCCCAATGATATTCAGGTCCTGATGAATCGAGTAACTCAGTGAGAGGATGATGTGATGTTTGGTTTGAAGTTTCCGTTGGTAAATCCTCCTCTTTCGAAAGGAGTTTCCGAAAGAATTTCATTCTCAGTCCAGGACAGAAATTCAGGAGATTCTCTCTTCCGGCTTCCGGTTCCAGGATGGGCGCGCATGCGCTCTGCTGCACATTTCCGCTCAGCAAGATGACAGCCGCGCAGGCGCCCTGCTACCTATCGCCCCTCAACAGATGACAGTCGTTAACAGGGGCCGACCAGACAGAAAAACATCGATGCCGCCGCCCCATTCGGTACAAACACCGAACTGGATGAAAATTGCCGGAACCAATTTATCACCCTGAGGAACTGGGTGGAACAATGGCGGATAAAGCTAACCGGAATACCGGGCGTGGCTGAATACGCCCGATCTCCATCACAGGAGCCAGAACGCGCAGGCGTCACAATGCCCCGCCCCCGGAAGTAGCCTCTCTGTGCGGAGCACGCGCGGTGCTGCTCCGGGCTGAGCGCAGCCGCAGTGAGAGTGAGTGCGGCTCCCAGAGGCTGAATGAGAGCCGCCGCGAGCGGGGACAATGGTGAGAACCCAAACTCCCCAAATAGACCCATTGGTTTCATTGTCAGTCTGCAGACAGGAGCTGGAGAACTGAAACCAGGCAGAGGAGAGGGAGGGAGAAAACTGGGAGTGGAGGAAAGAAATGGTGTAGATGGTGAGATGGGTTTGCATTTCAGCCCAGGGAGGAGGGAGAGTGTGTGGGACGGGGATTTACAGCTTTGGTGGAACAAGAGAGGAAGAAATGTTCCAGAGAAACTAGAATTGCCTGTTCAGAATTTCTATCCTGGACTGACAGTGATGGCTTTTGTAAACTCCTTTTACAGGATATTAGAAGTGGAGGATTGGCCGACAGAAAACTCAAAACAAACAACACATCGAAATCTGACAGCCACTCTTTTCATTAGGAGCTGAATATGATCAGTCTTTGAATTTGGAAGGAGAAATGTTTGTCTCTTCCGTTTAAGGAAAAAAATTGCAAAGATCAGTGTGACTGGAAAAGCACCGAGACACACACACACCCGAATCAGAGTGTTTCATTGCACTGACTGTGGAAAGAGCTTCAACTAGTTACACAGCCTGAAAGAAAATCACACCATTCAAAGCCGGGAGAAACTATACTTCTGTTGCGTGTGTCGACAAGGCACAGGCAGGAGAGACATAAAGACCCCTCAGCATGGAGAAACTGTGGAAATGGGCGGACTGTGGGAAGGGATTCAGTTACCATCACAACTGGAGGTTCATCGGCACAGTCACACTGGGGAGAGACCGTTCATCTGCTCCATTTGTGGGAAGGGATTCACCCATTCAGACAACCTTCGCACACACCTGCAAGTTCACACTTAGGAGAGACCATTCACCTGCCTGGTGTGTGGGAAGGGATTCACTTGGTCATACTGATAAGGGACCATTTACATGTCCTGACTGTGAAAAGAGTTTTAAATGTAAAAAGGATCAATGTATTCACACTGGAAAGAGACCATTTACTTGCTCTGTGTGTGGGGAAGGATTCATTCAGTCATTCCACCTGCAGGCACATCAACTTGTTCACTGATAACAAAAATTTTAACTGTCCTGACTGTGAGAAGAGCTTTAAAAACAACAAGGATTTAGTAACACACCAACATGATCACACTGGGGAGAGACCATTCACCTACTCTGATTGTGGGAAAGGATTCATTAATTCATCCAACCTTCTGACACTCCAGCAACTTCATACAGGGGATAGACCGTTCACCTGCTCTGAAAGTGCGAAGGGATTCACACATTCAGACAACATTCTGACACATCAGCAGGTTCACAGTGAGGAGAGGCCATTCAGTTGCTCAGTGTGTGGGAAGGGATTCAGTCAGTCATCCAACCTATTGAATCATCAGCGAGTTCTCACTAGGGAGAGGCCGTTCACTTGCTCCATATGTGGGAAGGAATTTTCTTATTTATCTTATCTTCTGAAACACGATCGAGTTCACACTGGGAGCGGCCATTCAACTGCAATGTCTGTGGAAAGGGGTTTACTTACTCAACCCACAAGCTAACACCAACAAGTTCACAAGCGACTACAAGGATTAGATTATGCCCTTATTGATTTTCATAGAATTTACAGTATAGAAGGAGGCCATTCGGCCCATCAAGTTTGCACCGGCTCTTGGAAAGATGCTGTTAATCATGTCCAGGACTGAATAATGTTCACTCTGATTGTCTTAATCTGCTGCTGAGGCTTCAGCCTGGACACAATCCTTCAGGGTCACACTGAGAGGGACAAATTACACTTTGCTCTTTCTCATCTCTCTTCACTGTCAGCAAAGTCCCCGTGTGGGTTAATCCTGAAGTGTGTAAGAAATGTATTCCAGCCGCTCTCTTCCACATCTCAGAACCCCGAGACATGGAACAGAAGTCTTCTTTACAACTGTGTTCAGAGTCGGGAAGAACAATGGTAAATGCTGGAAATGTAATAATAATAATTGCTTATACATGTCGGCTTCAATGAAGTTACTGTGAAAAGCCCCTAGTCGCCACATTCCGGCGCCTGTTCGGGGAGGCTGGTATGGGAATCCGCGCTGCCATGCTTGATCTGCATTACAAGCCAGTGGTTTAGCCCACTGTGCTCTCAAATCAGCGATTGGTGTAAAACTGTGATGTTCCTGATTGAATGTCAAGCAGCTGGTTTCAGTTTCCAGGCTGAAAATGCATCGGAATCTGTCTAAAACATTTTAATGTGTTTGTGTGACAGTCACAATGAATTTCTTGAATTGAAACCTACTTAAATAGATTGCTTAAAGTTTGCATTAATATAGCAGCAGGAGGGTATCACAGGAACCTGGTAACAGCAGGGAGAATTAGACAATAGTTTCATTGCGAGATAAAGAAGGAGCTGCAGCTTGTGTCCAAGAATTCCCACTTTTATTGATTTTATTGTGCTTCCCACATTCCGTCCTTTTAAATAAACTTCACCCCTACCAGCCTTAAACAATCATAAACATAACAGAGAAAAGGGCGGAGCTGTGTCTGCCCCTTTAACTGGGGAGCTGAACATTGTCAGAGCCTCGGCTGTCCCTTTAAGACTGAGTGATGTGTTCAGCTGAAAATTCCTATTGGCTGTTTTCTGGGTGGTCTCCTTATTCTGATCATTCTCAGTGATCCTCGGGTATGTGAACCTGCTCTCCTGTCTCTCATTCAGATCTCTGTTCTCTCTCAGATTCTCACTTAACCTCTCTCCGCTCTCACTCACTCATTTCACAGACCTCCCACCTCTCTACCTTTCTCTCTGCCACTCTCTCCTTTAACCTTTCTATTTCACAGAGCGCCTAAATTCACTAAACCTTTCTCTCTCTCATTATCTCCCTCTGAAGAAGCACCGAACACACTGAACCTATGCTTTCTGAGTGAACATCTAATTTATGGAGACTCAATCCTTTCTCCCTCTACCTCTCACTTTCTCTCTCTCTCCCTGACTGGCCCTGACTCACTTTTAATCTCCAATTTTCTAATAACCCTCTTTGAGGAAAACGTAAGTTTCTATAATGTCCCCTCATTTCTCCCAGTGATATCCTCAGTCCATCTTCCAATTCAGTGAATATGTTAATAAATTAAATAACCTCATATTTTGATGTTTAAAATGGGAAGTGAGGTGAATGTAATGCTGAGACCGGCAGCAATCTGTGTGGGTGTTCTTGATGCTGTCGGAGTGAGTTCACC
Organism: Scyliorhinus canicula; assembly: GCF_902713615.1. Taxonomy (NCBI): domain Eukaryota; kingdom Metazoa; phylum Chordata; class Chondrichthyes; order Carcharhiniformes; family Scyliorhinidae; genus Scyliorhinus; species Scyliorhinus canicula. The sequence continues at coordinate 122,703 of NW_024055477.1, forward strand.
CTCACAGGCAGGAAGACTGTTCACGGTGATAACATGAAACTGACGCCTGCTGTTTCATTCTCAGGTAACACAACTTCCTGTTTCTCTGCTGCCGGTTCCAAACCGCACATCTCACTTCTGAGCAGAAAATAAATCCAATAATCACAATCTGGTGAGAACATCTGTCAGTGCGGCCTATATCTGTCCACAGAGTCAGGGCAGAGTCACACAGATCACATTGTGGTGACATTTACAAATGAGCCGGTTATTTCTGTTCAGAGTCTCCATTCCCGGACAGAACCGGCTGTGTCTGTGAATCAGTCACTGAGTTCCCTCTGCTCTCTGTAGCTGGGAACTGATAACCTGCTCCCTTATATTTTATATCATTCTTTCTGTGTTACTTGTTTCCTTTATTTCTCAGCTTTTATCTCTCGCCACCTCATCTTTCTGCTGTTTAAAATCTCAGTTTTTCTCACAGTTCTTCTGTCTCTCCTTTCCTCTGTATCCCTCTCTCGATATCTGTATGTTCCTATTTAACTGAGGTGTTGAATTTCATGAACGAATTGTAATGGATTAAAGACAGAAAGAGGGAGACAATCAGTAAATGTTGGAAAAACTCAGCAGTTCTGGCAGCATCGGTACTGAGAGAAACAGAGTTAACGTTTCAAGTCCCTGTGACTCAGAGCAGGAGAAACCTGGATTGTCCCTCTGAGATCAGGGAAGGTAAAGGGGAGATTTAATAGAGGTGTTTAAAATGAGGAAGGATTTGTGATAGTGTCGATGGGGAGAAACTGTTCCCCAGGAGCAGGAGGGATTGTAGCCAGAGGACACAGAGATTTAAGATATTTGGCAACAGAACCCAAGGGGATGATGATGAGAATTGTTTTTACACAGTGATGTGATGTGATCTGGAATTCACACTGACAGGCTGCTGGAAGCAGATTTACAGTAACTTTCAAAGGGAATTGGGTAAACACTTGCAGAGGGTAAACTGGCAGAGTTATGGTGAATGGGGTTAATTGGACAGTTCACTCATCTTTGTGACATTCTGAATTTTCCTCTAACTGATGTTTTAACATTTGATCTTTTCAATCACAAAATATCTCAAAGAGAAGATTAAAACTTTAGTTTTGATGAGCTGTCAGATCCATTTCCTGTGTGACTGTGTAACTCGGGAACTATGAGAAGGAACTGAATATTTTCAGTTCCTCTAACAGATGTACCTCAGATATCAGAAATCTCTGGAGTTCCCCATGTCCTCATTGCTGTCCCCTTGGGTATAACAGCTCTCAGTCAGGTGGAGTCAGTCACACGTGTCTCTGTCATGTTTCCATTCCTATGTTATCACGCACCTCCCTGTGACACTCACCACAACACACAAACCTCAAAATATCATTGCTTCCTTACACCTTGTCCGCCTATTACAATCGGATATTTATTGGGCCTTTTATTTCCATTAATATCAGTTTACCTGCAGGTAAAATGACCTCAGAGACACTGGAACCAGACTCTGATTGTTATACCAGACTCCATTCAACCCAGGACCTGCAGTGACAACATACACCAGAATTGGAATAAAAGGCAGGTTATTGTCTAATAAAGGGGGCAGCATGGTGGCCTCGTGCAGTGTTTTTCAAACTTTTATTTGGGGGACGCATTTTTACCTGCGCGACCCACCATTTTCTCTTACCTTGTTTGTTGCTCACAAAAATGGAAAAAATGGTTTTGGGTCCATTTTGTCCCTTTGGCCCCCCCCCCTCCCGAACTTGGAAAGAAAAATGTTGCGACCATATAAAAAAAATGCGGCCACACTGTGCATGCGTATCTGATCATTAGTGCGCATGCGCAACTATGCGCATGTGTACCGATGATCGGACACACATGCACAGTGCAGCCAAGTTTTTAAAATCTATTCCTGGCCATTTTGAAGGCCGCTCACAGCCGGCATTATTAACGGCTCCATGGCCCTCCCGACACCCGCCCATGACCCACCCGCGGGTCGCGTCCCTGAGTTTGACAATGCCTGGCCTCATGCTTCGCACTCGATCATAGATCATAGAATTTACAGTGCAGAAGGGTGCCATTCGGCCCATCAAGTCTGCACAGGCCCATGGAAAGATCACGCTATCTAAGCCCACACCTCCACCCCATCCGAGTAACCCAGTAACACCATCTAACCTGTTTGGACACTAAGGGGAATTTACCACGGCCAATCCACCTAATCTGCACATCTTTTTCGACTGTGGGGGGAAACTGGAGCACCCGAAGGAAACCCATGTAGACACGGGAAGAACGTGTAGACTCTGCACAGACATTGACCCAAGATGGGAATCGAACCTGGGACCCTGGAGCTGTGAAGCAACTGTGCTAATCATTGTGCTACCGTGCCACTGCTGCCTCATGGTGCCAAGGTCCCGGATTCGATCCTGGCCCTGGGTCACTGTCCGTGTGGAGTTTGCACATTCTCCCTGAGTCTGTGTGTGTCCCACCCGCACAACCCGAAGATGTGCAGAGTAGGTGGATTGGCCACACTAAATTGCTCCTTGGAAAAAAATGAATTGGGTACTCTAAATTTATTTTTTTAGGGTTATTGTCCAATGGGACAGATCAACACACACCAGAAGTGGATTATATTATGTTTTCAACAAACCATGACTACTTCACTACTATTTGAAAACCAAATTTAGTTATGGTTCTCTCGATACTGGCTGCATTATCATTACATTGGATCCAATGATGTGTTCACTCACTCACTGCAGTCTGACTTATTGGAACAGACAAGGTGTTTGTTACTCTCAAAGTGAGTGAATACTTTGCTGTTTATCCTCTGGGCCCCATCTCCACTATTATTGTCTGATTGTCCCACTGAGACTCACTGGTATTATTGGACAATCAGGGGTAGCACGGTAGCACTGCAGCCTCACAGTGCTGAGGTCCCAGGTTCGATCCTGGCTCTGGGTCACTGTCCATGCGGATTTTGCAGATTCTCCCCGTGTGTCTGCGTGGGTTTGCTCCGGTTTCCTCCCACAGTCCAAAGATGTGCAGGTTAAGTGGATTGGCCATGCTAAATTGCCCTTAGTGTTGGGTGGGATACTGGGTTATGGGGATTGGGTGGAGTTGTGGGCTTGGGTATGGTGCTCTTTCAGGGAGCCGGTGCGGACTTGATGGGCTGAATGGCCTCCTTCTGTATTGTACATTCTATGAAATTCTCCCCGCGTTTGCGTGGGTTTTGCCCCGACAACCCAAAGATGTGCAAGTTAGGTGGTTTGACAACGCTTCCCTTCATTGGAAAAAATGAATTGGTTAGTCGAAAGTTATTTTTTTTAAATATTGGGCAATCAGCCTGAGCCTGGACCATCTGGAACTGTCACAATGCCCGGGTGATTGACAGCGGCTTCGGACCAATAGGAAGAGGCGGGGCGGGACTGGAGGACCGACCGAGAGCTGCTGGTCCTCCAACCAATAAGTGTGAATGAAGGGCGTGGCCGGGCTGTGATTGAAGCATGCGCAGTATCAGTAATGGCGATGGAGAGTGGCTGTTTCTTCTTTGGATCCATAATTAGTAAGAGGCGGTTAACAATATGTAGCGTGCGTGAGATCGCGGGGAATGTTGGAAACGCTGCGTCAGCACATTGTGTGAGTCATTAAACTCTGAAAAGAGTTTACGGGACCAAGATTGTAACGAGCGGGGCTGCAGCCTCTCATTTTAGGCCTGGATTAACGGCCGCCATCTTTATTGGAATAAGTGTGCATCAGGGCGCATGCGTGGTCGCCATCTTTGTCGGGGCCGATGATTCAATGAGTGGGAGGAGCTTGTTCCCCATTGTTCAGAATGGAGACAACTTGTCCATCAAACTATACAACCCTTTGAGTCCCAATGTCTGAATGATGGGGCTGTGGATTGATGGAAAGAAAGGGAAAAACATCCTGCTCTCCGGATCCCAATACCTCATGGTCTGAAGATCTGTGGTTCTGTCCACCAATGGCAGAAACTCAAGACCCTGGGTAGAGGTCATCCTCAAATTGAGGGATTGCTGATGACGAGGGGCAAAGTGCAGACCGGAGAGGGCAGTGCAGTGGTTGGCACTGGGACTACGGCGCGGAGGACCTGGGTTCGAATCTTGGCCCTGGATGACTGTCCGTGTGGAGTTTGCAAATTATCCCCGTGTCTGCATGGGTTTCACCCCCATGTGCAAGGTAGGTGGATTGACAACGCTAAATTGTCCCTTAATTGGAAAAAATAAATTGGGTAGTCTAGTTATTTTTAAAAAAAATATTGGACAATCAGCCTGACCCTGCGGCTCTCACCATCTGGAACTGTCACAATGGTTAGGGCTGGTTTAGCACAGGGCTAAATCGCTGGCTTTGAAAGCAGGCCAGCAGCACGGTTCAATTCTCATACCAGCTCCCCGAACAGGCGCCGGAATGTGGCGACTAGGGGCTTTTCACAGTAACTTCATTTAAAGCCTACTTGTGACAATAAGCGATTGACATCGGCTCCGGACCAATAGGAAGAGGAGGGGCGGGACTGGAGGACCGACCCAGCAGAGCTGGTCCTCCAACCAGTCGGAATGAATGAAGGACGGGGCCAGATTGTGATTAAAGCATGCGCAGGATCAATAATTGCCCCTTAATTGGAAATAAATAAATACATAAATAAATAATTGGATACTTAGATTCTTTTTTCACAGTGCAGTGGGGAGCATGAAAGGTCACACTGGATTAGGGAGCAGAAGGGAATGTTGGGAATTTCTGTCCTAGACTGACAATCATAGAATCCTGACAGAGCATAAGGAGGCCATTCAGCCCATCAAGTCTGCACAGATCCTCTGAAAGAACACCCGACCCAAGCCCGCACCCTGTTCCCATAACCCCACTGAACACACATATCTTTGGACATAAGAGGCAATTTAACACGGCTAATCCACCTTTGGACTGTGGGAAACTGGAGCACCCCGAAGAAATTTACACAAACACAGGCAGACAATGACCCACACAGACAGTGACCCAAAAGGCCGGAATTGAATCCAGGTCCCTGGTGCTCTGAGGCAGCGGTGTTAATCGCTGTGCCAATGTGCCGCCCCACACAATGATGGATTTGGCAAACTCCTTTTACAGGAAGTTAGAAAGGGAGAATTTACGCATAACAAACACAAACCACAAATTTATTTTCTGAATTCCATTTTAGGATTGACATTGATACCTTTTGTAAATTTCATTTTCAGGGTATTAGAAGAGGATTTACAGACAGGAACCTCGAGCAAACTCTTACATCACAATGTGACAGCTTCACTCGATTCATCAGGAAGTGAACATTATCGTCCTTCGAACATTAAGTGTTTGCATTTCAGGTCATTACCATTCGCGGTGTTTACACATTCTCACTCACTCACACACACACACACACACACACACAAACTCCCTCTCTCCCAAATGCTCTCTGTCCCACACACCCCCTCTCTCTCTCCCTCTCCCGCACCCTCACCTACTCCCCCTCTCGCACACATTCCCTCTCTCCTCCCATAGAGGTGAACCAGTTGTTTTTTATGACAACCCAGCAGTTTTCATGGTCACTTTTTCCCACTGCCGTCCCCACAAATGTCCAGATTCATTCAGCTCAATTTCACAACCTGCCTATGTGTTTTTGTGGGTTCTCTCTCACTCCCTATTTTCTGTTTTGAATCAATTTCGCAGAGTATTAGAAGTGACGGAATTTCAGTCAGGAAATTCAAACTGACCATCACATCAAGATCTACACTCACCAAAATGTTCGTAGCATAAATATCATGGGAGTTTGAAGATGGAAGGAAGATGCACCGTTCAAGCTGGGGAGAAACCGTACATGTGTTCTGTGTGTGGGCAAAGCTTCAGTCGATCATCTGGCCGTTCGGAACATAAATGCAGTCACACGGGGGAAAAACCATGGGAATGTGAGGATTGTGGGAAGGGATTCGATTATCCATCCAACTTGAAAATCCATCAGCGCACTCACACTGGAGAGAGACCGTTCACCTGCTTCGAGTGCGGGAAGGGTTTCACACACACATACCACTTGCAGACACACCAACACATTCATGCTGGCGAGAGGCCATTCACCTGTTCGCAGTGTGGGAAAGGATTTGCTCATTCCTCCAATCTGCTGAGACACCAGCGAGTTCACACTGGGGAGAGACCATTTAAATGTCCAGACTGTGGGAAGTGCTATAAAAGTTCTGGGGAACTGATGTCCCATCAACGTGTTCACACCGAGGAGAGGCCGTTCAGGTGCTTTCACTGTGGGACTGGGTTCAGGCGATCATCTGACCTCACTGTACATCAGCGAGTTCACACTGGGGAGAGACCATTTAAATGTCCAGAATGTGAGAAGTGTTATAAAAGTTCTGGGGAACTGATATCTCATCAACGTGTTCATACTGATGAGAGACCTTTCAGGTGCTCGCACTGTGGAAGTGGATTCAGGCGATCATCTGACCTCACTGTACACCAGCGAGTTCACACTGGAGAGAAGCCGTTCACCTGCTCCGAGTGTGGGAGGGGATTCACTCAGTTATCCAACCTGCTGATGCACCAGCAAGTTCACAAGTAACTTCAGTGATTGGTTGCTGTTCATCACATCCTGGACTGGAACATGTTCACTGGGGCCAATTGCTGCTGATGTTCATAAACTCTAATCCAGTCACAAGGAATTAAATTCTGAATAAAAATCAAGTCAAATCAGTTCGTGTTAAACAAAGCGTGTGGTGTCTTTTTAATATCGCTAACACAAGTTAGTTCCTTTTGAAGGTCTCCTTCTCCCCATCTCCTCCATCCTCATCTTCAACAACAACTGTGAGTAGCTCACACAGCTTCTTTGTGACAAAGATTGAGACAATCCGATCAGCTGCCTCTGCTGCTTCCCTCCACTAATCCACCGGACCAAACCGTCTCTAAAGTACATTTTTGTCCAAGTTCTGAACTTACATCTTTCTCCAATTTTTTCTCCTACTTCCTGTCAGAACTCACCTTGTCCGTGGGACCCCCCCCCCCGCTCCCCGCTCCATTGATAACTCCCATAAACTGCTGACATCCCAACTTCTCCATGTGAGCCGATATTGTGAACAGCTCTCTCTCTGCTGGTACTGTCTCTCTCAGCATTAAATTCACTGTCGTCATCCATCCTAAAAAAACACTTGTCCCTCCCATCTTTGCAAACTACCGTTCCATCTCCAATCTCCCTTTACTCTCCACAGTCCGTGTACTCGGTGTTCCCCAAGGATCTAGCCTCAGCCCCTCCTACATCCTATCTACAAGCTGCCACGAGGTGACATCATCCAAAAGCACCGTGTTAGTTTTCACATGCACGCTGACAACACCCAGCTCTACCTCACCCCCATCCCTCCACTGTTACTAAATTATCAAACTGCTTATCCCACATCCTGTACTGTATGAAAGGTTTTCCTCCAATTAAATATTGGGAAGGTCAAAGCCATTGTCTTTAGTCACCACTACAAATTCCATTCCCTAACTACCGAGTCCATCCCTCTCCCTGGGAACTGTATACCAGATATTTCAATCTCCACAATGTTACCAGTGTCCATCTCACCCCAGCTCATTTGCTGCTCTTATTTTGTGTAATAACCTTTGATGTGGCACCTTGGGAAAATCCTTCTGGAAATCCAGATAAAGCACATCTACCGGTTCCCCTTTATTAACATCCCTTGTTACTTCCTCAAATTCAAATATTTTCCTGTTAAAAGTTTATTGATGAAACAGAACATGGTTAAAAAAATCTAACAGAAAATTACTTGAGGATCAAAGACAACCGGAGTGACAGGATGTTCACAATTTTCTGGTCCAAATGGTTTCCCTATAGCTCCTCTCTACCCTGTTCCCACGACTCCCCGCTTTGGACATGGGGGCACTGAACCCTGGGGGTCGCATCACCGTCAGCCCCATTCACCCTCCCAGCTCCCAAACCCTGATTGGTTGGAGGTGCAGTTCCCAGTCAGGCCTCCAGCATCTTCCTGTTTCTATTAGCGATGCCCATGGCAGTTCCCGAACTGGGGCATAGGCCCCGTTATTCTCAGCTAAATTCAGCCATCAGCTCCATCACCTGGCTGTCAGTGACACGAGCAATAGAGACAGAAAGGTGCCCGAGGCTCAAATAGGAAGACAAAACTTGTAGATTAGGATCTCCATAAAGGTCAGCAACTTCTTGAAACAAATCAAATTCCCAGTCAACAAATTAAAGGATCACATGATGAGACTTCATGTTTTATGACTTTTAATGCAACAAACAAACTAGGAGCTACTTTAACTCAGAACCTGGCACATTAAACTGGAAAATAGAACTTTGCCCTTTTACACAACCTAAAATCACACTCCACGATTATAGTTACTCTGTCCTGGAAGTCGAAACTTAATTGTCTCAGAACCTGTCCAAATTGATGATTCTTCCCGAGGATTTACTTCAGTTCTTCGACCAAGACACTGAAGGAAAACAGGGGAAAACAGAATAGAATGTGAACTTGCAAAATACATAAAAATGGACTGTTAAAGCTTCTGTGGCTACGTAAAAAGGAAACGTTTGGCTCAGACAAAGGTTTGTCCGTTCCAGATAGAGTCAGGAGAATTTAGAATGAGGAATAGAGATTTCCATAGCCACCTCGTTCAACACTCTGGGATGTAGATCATCAGCTTTTGGAGTTTTATTCACTTTAAGTCCCATTAATTTCTCCAGTGCTACTTTTTCACCAATACTAATCTCTGCCAGTCCCTTGGTTCTCTGGTGTTTTGGGGACAATTTCTGTATCTTCATCTGTGAAGACAAACACACATTGTTCAGTTTCTCTGCCATTTCCTTACTCCCCATTATAAACTCTCCTGTCTCTGCCTGGAATGGACCCACATTGGTCTTTGCTAATCTTTTCCTTTTCACATTCCTGTCAAAGCTTTTCCAGTCGGTTTTTATGTTTCTCGCCAGTTTGCTCTCATCAGTTTCTTGGTCCTCCTTTGCTGAATTCTAATGGATCTCATGGAATCTTTCACTTTTCTTGTTCGCCACGATTACATTACTTTTCCTGTTGGATTTTTATTCTTTAAAGGAATCTATATTTGTTGTATATATGCAAAATAAAAGTCACAAAAATCCGTGAGGACTATAGGCTCCTCTCACCTTTGACAGAGAGAGAGCTGACTGGAGGTAATTTAACCTGAGGGTCAGCACACCTCAGGCGAGGGGCCTGGTTGAGAAGGCCAGGCCTTCATGAATAAACTCGGCCAGTCCGAGAGTTGAATCCTCTCTGTTGGCCTTGCTCTGCATTATAAACCAGCCGTCCGGCCAACTGAGCTAACCGACCCCTGATAAATATGTAACTATTCCTTAAATATTAGGTATTCCCTGTACCAATCAGTTTCCCAGTCTACCACAGACAACTTGCCCCACATACCCGGATAGTTTTCTTATGTGAGGAACACCCAGATAAACAAAATAATTTGTTTTCTTCTGTGAGGAACACACAGATGAATTAAACAAAAGAACCATGTAACCACCAGGGCCCATCTCCATGGTAATGTGGCATGCTTTGGGGGTTCCAAACAGAAATAGGAACTAAATATCTTCCACTTCCCAACATCCTTTCACTCTGTGATTCTTGTGCAATTTGAAGCCAGGTATTAGCGACAAAGCTCAAAGAGAATCAGCCCACTGGAGGCAAAGTGGTGAGACCGGCCAGTCCAGCAGAAAGAAACCCTCCGACCATCCCCACTGACCACCTGTCAGAATGAACAAAATGCAGTCCTGGGTGTAGAGCAGAAACAATAACAGCAGAATCCAAATCCTGTAATCAATTGTGAAATTGTTGGCGTCACAGCAGGTGCGATGAAGTATGCAATGCCATCGCAAATTGAGAGGTGGAAGGCCTCTCCCCAGTGTAAGCTCGCTGGTGTGTCCGCAGGTGAGAGAACTGAGTGAATCCCTTCCCACAGTGAGGGCAGGTGAATGGCTTCTCCCCAGTGTGAACTCGCTGGTGTTTCTGCAGCGTGGATAACTGAGTGAATCCCTTCCCACACTGCGAGCAGGTGAATGGCCTCTCCCCAGTGTGAATTCGCTGGTGTGACTGCAGGCCGGATGACTGAGTGAATCCCTTCCCACACTGAGAGCAGGTGAATGGCCTCTCCCCAGTGTGAAACTGCTGATGTTTTTGCAGGCTGGATGAATCACGGAATCCTTTCCCACACTGAGAGCAGGTGAACGGCCTCTCCCCAGTGTGAATTCGCTGATGGATCCGCAGGGTGGATGAATCAATGAATCCTTTCCCACACTGAGAGCAGGTGAATGGCTTCTCCCCAGTGTGAACTCGCTGGTGTTTCCGCAGGGTCGATAAAGCACGGAACCTCTGCCCACACCGAGAGCAGATGAATGGCCTCTCCCCAGTGTGAACTCGCTGATGTGTGCGCAAGTGGGATAAGTGAGTGAATCCCTGCCCACACTGAAAGCAGGTGAATGGCCTCTCCCCAGTGTGAACTCGCTGGTGTGCCTGAAGATTAGATAATTGACTGAATCCCTTCCCACACTGAGAGCAGGTGAAAGGCCTCTCCCCAGTGTGAACTCGCTGATGTTTCCGCAGGGTGGATGAATCAATGAATCCCTTCCCACACCTGAGCGCAGGTGAATGGCCTCTCCCCAGTGTGACTGCGTCGATGAATCTCCAGCTGAGATGGGGCTTGGAATCCCTTCCCACAGTCCCCACATTTCCACGGTTTCCCCATGATTTGGGTCACCTTGTGTCTCTCCAGGTTGGATGATCAGTTGAAGCCTCTTCCACAGACACAACACGGGTATGGTGTCTCCCTGCTGTGAATGTTATGTTTATTCAGGCTGTGTAAATGGTTTCCTCGGACATTTCACTGGAACTGTCTGTGCGGAGTCTGCACGTTCTCCCCGTGTCTGCGTAGGTTTCCTCCCACAGTCCAAAAGATGTGCGGGTTAGGTGGATTGGCCAGGCTAAATTGCCCTGAGTGTTGAAAAAGGTTGGGTGGGGTTATTGGGTTACGGTGATAGGATGGAGGTGTGGGCTTAGGCAGGGTGATCTTTCCAAGGGATGGTGCAGACTTGGTGGGCCAAACGGCCTCCTTCTGCACTGAAAATTCTGGGAGTCTCTGAACTTTCTCACTCGGGTGTGTGTTGTGTGGGTCTCGGTGCTTTTTCAGTCACACTGATGTTTGAAATCTTTAGCTGACAGTTTGGGCAAACATTTCTTCTTCTAGATTCAAAGGCCGATGATATTCAGGTTCCAGGGAATTGAGTGACTGTCAGATCGAGACGTAATGTTTGAGATTTCTGTCTGTAATTCCTCCTCATGGAATATCCTGTCAAAACAATTTACAAAATTCATCACTGTCAGTACAGGACAGAAACGTGGAACAACAATTCTCATTTCTATGGAACATTTTTTCCTCTCTCTCATTCCCCGTAAGCTGTAAATCTCCATCCCACACAATCTCCCTCCATTCTCACTCTGCTGTATCTAATATTCACCCTCCCAATTCTCCTGAAGGTGCTGATTCAGGCTGATTGACAGATCCAAGCTCAGCTCACTGCTTCCTGTCCAGCAGATGAAAACAAATACGAGCTGCAGTCGGCCATTCGGCCATTTGATCCTGAACCATTCAATGGGATCATTGGCTGACCAACCTCATCACTGTTTTCCCACACTATCCCCCATATCACAGTGGTCAGCATAGTGGTTAGCACTGTAGCTTTACAGCTCCAGGGTCCCAGATTCGATTCCCGGCTTGGGTCACTGTCTGTGCAGAGTCTGCACGTTCTCTCTGTGTTTGCGTGGGTTTCCTCCGGGTGCTCCGGTTTCCTCCCACACTCCAAAGATGTGCGGGTTAGGTGGATTGGCCATGATACATTGCCCTAAAGTGTCCAAAAAGGTTAGGTGGGGTTACTGGGTTACAAGGATAGGTTGGCGGTGTGGGCTTAAGTCGGGTGCTCTTTCCAAGAGCCGGTGCAGAGTAAATGGGCAGAATGGACTCCTTCTGCACTGTAAATCCTCTGGGATAGAAAATTCCAAAGCTTCACCACATCCTCGAGTAAAGAAATCCCTCCTCATCTCAGCTTTCTCTCCATTTTCCTGCCAGTTTCCCATAACGCTCATCACCCTCACTCAGAAATCTGTCTGTGGGGGTGGGGGGAGGGGTTTGTGATACGGGAGCGGGAGTAGCTGTTTTTCCGCAGGTTCTGGTGTCACTCACCTATAACCTGTCACTTATCCTGATAGCCCTTAGGGATGGGGTGGAGGTATGGGCTTGGATGGGGTGCTGTTTCCAAGGCGCAGACTCGAAACAGCCCCCCATCCAAGCCCATACCTCCACCCCATCCCCGTAACCCAGTAACCCCGCCTAACTTTTATTTGGGCACTAAAGGCAATTTATCATGGCCCATCCACCTAACATGCACATCTTTGGACTGTGGGAGGAAACCGGAGCACCCGGCGGAAACCCACGCAGACACAGTGAGAATGTGCAAACTCCAAGCCGCTCCCGTATCACAAATCGATCCCCCCCCCACAGACAGATTTCTAATTGAGGGCGACGAGGGTTATGGGAAACTGGCAGGAAAATGGAGAGAAAGCTGAGATGAGGAGGGATTTCTTTACTCGAGGATGTGGTGAAGCTTTGGAATTCTCTACCCCAGAGGATTTACAGTGCAGAAGGAGTCCATTCTGCCCAGTGACTCTGCACCGGCTCTTGGAAAGAGCACCCTACTTACGCCCACATCCCACCTAACCTATTTGGACACTTAAGGGCAATTTATCATGGCCAATCCACCTAACCTGCACATCTTTGGAGTGTGGGAGGAAACCGGAGCACCCGGAGAAACCCACGCACACACGGGAAAGACCGTGCAGACTCCGCACAGACACTGACCCAAGCCGGGAATCGAACCTGGGACCCTGGAGCTGTGAAGCAACTGTGCTACCCACTGTGCTACCGTGCGGCCCATAAATGCTGTTATTTTCTGTCCATTTAGTGTGGACGGTGAGGCTACTGTTAGGTTCTTCGAGGACCAACTGGCACGTTTTCTGAAGCTGGATGTGAAGCCTGGGCGTTTCAAATTAGAAAGAGTGTAGTGTATCCTGTCTCTGAGGCTGAGGGATAGTTTTCATCCCAGGCCTGTAATCATTCACTTCCACAACTGGAAAGAAGATCCTGGAGACGGGTACGGTGAGGTGGCGTCTGGCTCCAGGCGGGAGTGAGGATTTGGGACTTTTCAGCAGCAACACAAACAAAGCCTCGAGGCTTCAATGAAGTTCAAAGTCAGCTCAAGGCTGTGGGAAGTGAATTCCGTCAGGCTTTATCCTGCAACCCGATAAATGGTATCCAACAACTCTGTCAAGTCTTTCAATAATCCAACTATTGCCTTGGCCTTCATTAAATCCATGAAGGGCCAGGATCTGGAGGGATGGTTTGCAGCTCGGACTAACTCAGGTTCCAATCCGGACTCTTTCCCTGTCATAGTGTTGTCTGAATTTTAGAAATACACATAGGGACAGGAGTAGGCCATTCAGCCCCTCGAGTCTGTCCTGCCATTTAGTGAGATCATGGCTGATCTGTGACCTAACTCCATATCCATTAACATCTTTGTTGAACAAAACTCTACCTCAGATTTAAACTTAACAACTGATCCAGCATCACCTGCTGTTTGTGGGAGAGAGTTCCAAACCTCTCCCACCCTGTGTGTGAAGAAGTTCTTCCTAACATCTCCCCTGAACGGTTTAGCCCTGATTGTTAGACAATGATCCCAGTTTTAGAATCTCCAACCATTGGAAATAGTTTATCTTTATCTACCCTGTCTTTCCCTGTTAATATCTTAAATACTTCAATCAGATCACACCTCAACCGTTAAATTCTCGCAAAAACAGGCCCAATTTGTTTAATCTCCCGTCGTAAGCTCCGCAGTCCAAATATTGTGGCGTATTGTTTTAGTAAATATATATTGCACTCCCTCCAAGACCAAAATATCCTCCCGAAGGTGTGGTGCCCAGAATGGCTCACAGTTCTTCAAGTGGGGTCTCACAGGGTTTTGTATAACAGCAGCATAACTTATGTGAGGTTATACTCCAATCCTCTAGATATGAATGCCTTTAGCCTTTTTGATTATTTTCTGGACTTGTCCGTGATATTTTCAGGGAGTTGTCCTATGGCTTTGTGTGTGTCTGGGGGTGGTATCCTGTATCTGGGGGGAGGTGTCCTGTGTGTGAGTGTGTCTGGGGGTGGTGTCCTGTGTGTGGGTGAGTGTGTCTGTGGAGGAGTTGTCCAGTGTGTCTGGGGGGAGGTGTACTGTGTTTGGGTGGGTGTCTAGGGGGAGGTGTCCTGCGTGTGGGTGAGTGTCTGGGGGGAGGTGTGCTGTGTGTGGGTGGGTGTCTGCGGGGAGGTGTCGAGTGTGTGGGTGTACGTCTGGGGAGGTATCCTGTGTGTAGATGTGTGTCTGGGGGAGGTGTCCTGTGTGTGGGTGTGTGTCTGGGGGGAGGTGTCCTGTGTGTGGGTGTGTGTCTGGGGGGAGGTGTCCTGTGTGTGGGTGTGTGTCTGTGGAGGAGTTGTCCAGTGTCTGGGGAGAGGTGTGCTGTGTGTGGGTGGGTGTCTGGGGGGAGGTGTCGAGTGTGTGGGTGTGTGTCTGGGGGGAGGTGTCCTGTGTGTGGGTGTGTGTCTGGGGGGAGGTGTCCTGTGTGTGGGTGTGTGTCTGTTCAGGAGTTGTCCAGTGTGTCTGGGGGGATGTGTGGTGTGTGTGGGTGGGTGTCTGCGGGGAGGTGTCCAGTGTGTCTGGGGGAGGTGTGCTGTGTGTGGGTGGGTGTCTGTCTGCGGGGAGGTGTCCAGTGTGTGGGTGTGCGTCTGGGGAGGTACCCTGTGTGTAGATGTGTGTCTGGGGGAGGTGTCCTGTTAGAACATAGAACATAGAACAGTACAGCACAGAACAGGCCCTTCGGCCCTCGATGTTGTGCCGAACAATGATCACCCTACTTAAACCCACGTAACCCGTATACCCATAACCCAACAATCCCCCCCATTAACCTTACACTACGGGCAATTTAGCATGGCCAATCCACCTAACCTGCACATCTTTGGACTGTTGTGTGGGTGTGTGTCTAGGGGGAGGTGTCCTGTGTGTGGGTGTGTCTGGGGGAGGTGTCCTGTGTGTGGGTGTGTCTGGGGGAGGTATCCTGTGTGTGGGTGTGCGTCTGGGGGAGGTATCCTGTGTGTGGGTGTGTATCTGGGGGAAGCCAGCAGCTTCAGCTGCCGCCGGCCCCGCATCCGCGACAAGAGGCCGCAGTGGCTGCAGGCCCGAGAGGGCCAGACCGTCACCCTGCGCTGCTCGGCTGACGGCCAGCCGCTGGCCCTCATCCTGGTGCTCAATCCACGGCGCCAGCGGCTAGGCCACCCCGAGGCTGGGATGGGCCTCCCCAGGGGCCTGGGCCTAGTCGGCGAGGACCTGGGCCTGAACCCCGAGGACCATGGCCTCCTCCCCGGGCGCCCGGACCCCCGCCTGCCCCTCGCTCCTTTCCGGCCCCAACTCTGCCGGAGGGCAGCCTGCAGATCACTTCGGTCCGCCGCATGGACTCCGGCACCTACCGCTGTGTGGCCCACAACGCCAATGGCAACGACATGGCCTCGGCCTTGCTACATGTGCAGTCGCTCGCGCTGCAGGAGCTGGGACTGGCCGGGCGCCCCAACTCCCGGGCCAAGGCCGGCCTGCGGCGGTGTCGCTCTGCTTCACTTTTCTGAGAAGGCATCCCTCTGACAAAGCTATGCTGACTAGTCCTGACCAAACCTTGCCTCTCCAAGTGGAGATGGATTCTTTCCTTCTGAATTTTCTCCAATCGTTTCCCTACCTCTGACGCGAGACTCACTGGTCTGTAGTTCCCTGGCTTATCTCTGCAAACTTTCTTAAATAGTGGGATCATATTAGCTGTTCTCCAGTCCTCTAGCACCATCTCATCACCAAAGAGGAATAAAAAATTTGGGTCAGAGCCCCTACAATCTCCTCTCTTGCCTCCCACAACATCCTGCGACACAATTCATCCAAACCTGGAGATTTGTCTTCTTTTAAGCCTGCCAACACTTCCACTGCCTTGTCACTCCCTCTGTCAACTCGCTCAAGAAACTCTCAGTCTCTCTCCCCGAGTCCCATATCTACCTCCTCATTCTCTTGGCTGGAGACAGATGTGAAATATTTGTTCAACACCCAACCAATGTCCTCTAAAGTTTCTCTACATTTAAATAATAAGTTGCCTTTTTATTCCTCTGACCAAAATGGATAGCCTCACACTTATGCATGTTAAATTCCATCTCATCAAATGTATTCTGGAAGTCCAAATACGTCTACAGGACCCCCATTATCCATCTGGCTTGTTACTTCAAAGAGCTCCAAAAAAATGAGTCAAACACGATCTACCCTTCACAAAACCACGCTGACTCTGATGGATTGCGGTTTGACTTTCCAAAGATCCAGTTACTACTTCCTCAATAATGGATTCCAACAGTTTCCCAACAGGTTTTAAACTGACTAGTTTCCTAGTTTCTGCCTTTTTGAACAAGAGGGGTTACATTAGTCTTTTCCACTAATCCAGTGACATTGAAGATTTTCTCAGTGACCCTCAGTCACAATCACTGAGACTAACTTTAAAATCCAGATTTTATTAATTGAATGGATTGGAGCCGATGTCCCCAGAACATTCTCCTGTCTCTCTGGGTGACTAATGCAATGACATTGTCACTGGGTCAGTGTCTCCCCCCTGGTCTCTTTGAGGTTGTTTGTGGAGAGACGCCGGAAGTGACGGACAGTGAGAGTGTTGTTCGGGCGGGATTTTTAAACCCGCCCCCGACACTGACCTCTCACCTGACACCTCACAAAGCTCGGGCAATGATTGACGGCAGCTCCTGTCCAATAGGGTTCAGGGGGCGGATTCAGAGGACGGTCGGCAGCGGCTGGTCCTCCAGGCAATCGGAGTGAATGAGGGGGCGGGACTGAACCGAGTGAAGCATGCGCAGTGCGATTAATGGCGGCGCAGAGAAAATTCTTTCTGGGATCCACAATCCGGAAAGGTGGGAATGGCGGGATCGAGGGAGAGCTCGATTAGGCGCATCGTTGGACACACTTCTTAAACATGTTATGTACACCGAAAACCCGGAAAAACACCCTACCGGTACCACGGAGACCTGAACAGAGCCTGCTGCTTTTTCACAGACGGGACAATGGAGACGCCATCTTTCTCGCGCGCACTGGCGGGGCTGCGCACGCGCCATCGCCAACTTTATTGAACCACTAGCAGCAATGCGCGCGCGCGCGCACCCACCACCTGTGTTGGGGGCGGTAGTAGCGAAGCGCATCCACCATCTTTATTGGGGGCAGCAGCAGGCTCAGTCGCCATCATTGTTGAGGGCAATAATTTTCCAATGTTTCTTCATGACAGAGTGTTTCACTCTGAGTTACAATTTCTTATTTATGAGACCGAACAATTATATATGTCCAGGGCAGTGACAATAATTCGTATTTATTGTGCCTTGACAGAATCAAGCTTTTTAACACATCTCAGAGAAACGTTATAAAATAACAATTGACTGAGCAACATGAGATATTAGATTTTGAGGATAATCTTAACAGAGGATGATGTGTTGGGCAGACTGGGTCGACGTGGACTGCACTTGATGCAGTGTAGCGAGAGACATACTTCCAACACTTGATGAGATGCAACACGATTTTATTTTACATCTAAACTATTATACATGTTCAACTGTGGATTGACACTATGCTGACTTGACTGGAGACCTGATACTAGTCTAACCAGACTTACTAGCTACCACATGGTGTTTGCACTGGCTAGCTCACAAACTCAGACTGTCTCAGAGGCTGGGTCCCGAGAGAGCAGGAAAACTGGTGCCTTCTGGCTTTCTAGTGGCTGTGTCCTGTCTGGTGATTGGCTGCTCTGTTCTGTGTGCTTACTGGTCATCCTGTGTGTCAATCACTGCCTGTCTGCACTCCATTATATACATAGATGAATATTATGACAGAGGAAAGTGAGTTAGAGAGTCGCAGAGTTTTGAGGAGGAAATTCCAGAGCTTGTGGCCCAGTCAAATGATAAAAGGCCAGCAACGAAAGGGAAAATGCTGGAAAATCTCAGCAAGTCTGGCAGCATCTGTAGGGACAGAAAAGAGCTAACATTTCGAGTCCGATGACTCTTTGTCAAAGCTGAGAAAAGGCCAGTAATGGTGGACCGAATAAATTAGGAGTGCAATAGTGGCTGGAATTAAATTAGTGCAGAGATCTTGAAGGGGTGTGGAGGAGATGACAGTGATCAGAATGATCACAACTATAAGAAACAAAGAATGGGAAATTTCAACTTTTGGTCCTTCTTAAAAGGAAAGTGAGCACAAGGGATGGTTAAACAAGACTTGTTTGTATTGTATCTGTTTCATTGTCACATGTACTGAGGTACAATGAAAAGTATTGTTCTGTGTACAGTCAGAAGTTCTGATGTGGAGATGCCGGCGTTGGACTGGGGTGAGCGCAGTAAGAAGTCTTCCAACACCAGGTTAAAGTCCAACAGGTTTGTTTCAAATAATTAGCTTTCAGAGGAAGGAGCAGTGCTCCGAAAGCTAGTCATTTGAAACAAACCTGTTGGGAATTGAACCTGGTGTTGTAAGACTTCTCACTGCAGTCATAAGTTCATAAGATACAGGAGCAGAATTAGGCCATTTGGCCCAACGTGTCTACTCCGCCATTCTATCATAGCTGATATGTTCCTCATCTGCTACCCACAATGCTAAAGACCAAGAGCGGGATTGCAAAATCAGCCAGAGCATCTCCTCCCAAGAACACATGACCGAGGAGCAGGAGTAGGCAATGCAGCCTCCCTAGCCTAAACACATTGAATGTGATCATGGCTGATCCCATCCTGGGCTCAACTCCGCTGTCCTCCATAAGCCTTCAACACATTACTAATTAAAAATCTGTCTAACTCCTCTTTGAATTTATTCACTGTCCCTTCATCCACCGCACTCTGGGTAGCGAATTCCACAGATTCACAACCCTTTGGAAGAAGTAGTTTCTCTTCAAATCTGTTTTAAATTTGCTACCTCTTATTCTAAGATTATGACCTCTCGTTTAAAATGCCCCACAAGAGGAAGCATCAGCTCCACGTCTACTTTATGATCTTCATTATTGTCACAAGTAGGCTTACATTAACACTCTAATGAAGTTACTGTGGAAATCCCCTAGTCGCCACATTCCAACACCTTTTCAGGTACACAGAGGGAGAATTCAGGATGCCCAAATTAACCAACAGCATGGCTTTCGGGACTTGTGGGAGGAAACCGAAACGCCCAGAGAAAAGCCACGCCGACACAGGGAGAATGTGCGGACACCGCAAAGACAGTGACCTAAGCCGGGAATCGAACCTGGGACCCTGGCGCTGTGAAGCAACAATGCTAACCACTGTGCTACCTTGCCACCCACTATCCATACCTTTTAACATCTTCTTTACCTCAATTAGATCTCCCCTCATTCTTCTAAACTCCAGAGAGTATTGGCCTGAACTGTTCAATCTCTCCTCATACGACAAACCCCTCATCTCTGGAATCAATCTAGTGAACCTCCTCTGAACTGCCTCCAATGCCACTACAACTTTCCTCAAAAAGGGGTCAAAACTGTGCACAATACTCCAGGTGCGGTCTTACCAATGCCGTGTATAGTTGCAACAACTCTTTATTACTCAATTCCTTTTGCTAACATTCCATTTTCTTTCCTAACCTATCTATATCCATTTGTAAGGTTCTTATTTTCTCATTGCAGCTTCCTGTCCCACCTATTTTTGTGTAATCTGCGAATTTGGTTATAGAACCTTCTATACCTGTATCAAAGTCGTTAATATAGATTGTAAATAGCTGGGGCCCAAGGACCGAACTCTGTGGCAGCCCACTAGTTACATCTTGCCATCCAGAAAAATATCCATTATCCTGACTCGCTGTCTCCTGTCTGTCACCCAGTCTTCTATCTAAACTAATAAATTACCCCTAATCCCATGTGATTTCACCTTGTCAATTAACCTTCTGTGCGGCAACTTATCAAACGTCTTCCGGAGGTCCAGATATACTACATCTCCAGGATCCCCATTATCCACTTTGCTTGTTACATCTTCAAAGAACTCACAATTCTTTAGTCCAGAAATTAACTTCTTAGTTAGTATATGGAATGGTGGAATGTGAATTCAATTTTTAAAAATCTGGATTTAAAAGTCTAATGATGACCATGAAACCATTGTTGTTTGTCATAAAAACCCATCTGGCTCCCTCATGTCCTTTAGGCAAGGAAATCTCCTGCCCTTACCTGGTGTGGCCCACATGTGACACCAGACCCACAGCAAAGTGGTTGACTCTGAAAATGCCCTCTGAAATGGCTGAGCAAACCACTCAGTTCAAGGGCAATTAATGATGGGCAGTAAATACCCAGCCAGCGACACCACATCCCAGGAGATCATTTTATTAAACTTGAGGAAGGATGTGAAGGCATTGGAGTACAGAGTCCAAAGAAGCTTCACAAGAATGATCCCAGGGAGAAATAACTGGAGCTATGAGGAGAGGTTGGGTCTGTTTTCCTTGGAGAAAAGAAAGCTGATTGGAGACTTGTAGAGGTAATCAAGATCCTGAGGGGTTTGGACAGGGTAAATAATGAAAAGCTATTTCCCCTCAGGAGTACATCAAGAACGATAGAGCACAGATTCAAAATAATTAGCAAAAGGAGCAGAGGTGATGAGAGGCCAAATGTTTCCACCCAGAGGGTGGATGGAGTCTGGAATGAACATATTCAGATGGAGATGGAGCTTCAATCAATGTATTTAAAAGGGAATTGGATTATTATCTGCAAAGAAAGAATGTACAAGGTTACAGGGATAAGGCAGGGGAGTGGGATTAGGTAGAATGTTCTTTCGGTGACAGTGAAGGCTCGATGGGCTGAATGGCCTCCTCCTGATCTGTAATGATT
This sequence comes from Scyliorhinus canicula, assembly GCF_902713615.1. Classification (NCBI taxonomy): domain Eukaryota; kingdom Metazoa; phylum Chordata; class Chondrichthyes; order Carcharhiniformes; family Scyliorhinidae; genus Scyliorhinus; species Scyliorhinus canicula. Next base: position 143,705 of record NW_024055477.1, read on the forward strand.
CTGTGGTTCTGTCAGCACAGGCCCTCCATCATCAGCATTGGAACTGAAACTCCAATCATTACATCAACACAGAACCACACTGGAATTTCAGAAAACTGGGAAATCGTCCCGAGGGCAACTGACACCAACATCAGGTGAAACTTACCAACCGCCCAATGTCTCCAACAGATTGATAGGATTGATGAAAGCTCAGTGTTTAATCTGGGAGAAGGTGAACCAGAGAACAGAAATAATTCAGAGTAAGAAAAGATCAAAATAATGTCCAATTCAGCAGATAAATCAGTCTCCTCTTATCGTTGAGGAAACCAAATATTCAAAAGTGTCTGAATCAAAGCTGATTTAGTCAATATTTATAAAGAACATCAATGCACACCCCAGCTTTCAGGCTGATTAATATCAGCAGCAACAAACTCCAGCTGTCAGAGTGAAGATGGTTCGGTCCGGGTGTGATTAACAGCAGAATCCAAATCCAATCCCTGCAGTCACTTGTGAACTCGCTGGTGCCTCAGCCTGTGGGATGACTGAGTGAATCCCTTCCCACACACCGAGCAGATGAACGGCCTCTCCCCAGTGTGACTCCGCTGGTGCTTAAGTAGGTTGGACTTCCAAGTAAAGCCACAGTTGGAATGGCAAGCATCTGGGCTGAAATGCTACTTAGGGCTCGGGCAGTGTCATTGGCTGTTTTCTCTCAGGCTGCGGCCAGTTTAATGTATTCTCTGGTCAGTACGATGATGCCATAGGCAGGGATGAGAGCAGAAAATAATTTCTCAGCCCCTGTGATCTCCTGTTTAGACCTCTTGATGATAGCGGTAGGTTGATATTTCTCAAACTGTGGGATAAGAGATCCATGTTTTGAGTCTGGTTTATAGCATCAGCTAGGGAAAGGGAATGACGGATGAAAGGGATAATGAATCCTAAATAGCACGCTCCTCGCCAGCTCACCGGGAGCTAAGGGTATGCATTATTACCACAGATGTAATGGGTGTCATTATAGGTAGAATATTGGGCAACCACTTGTTGGGACCAATGTTCTGGAATATTTGTCCCATCAGTGTGATTAGGTAGCCCTTTAAAGTCGATGGGATTCTCTTCATGTCCATAGACCACAACCTTTCTTGTGTCATGAGTGCACATTTTACTGGCACTCACATCCAAATAATATTCACATTTACTGTATCCCACATTCCATGCTCTATGATTATAGCTGATTAAACATATGCTTCCAGTATGATTATGACCAGTTGGGAAGGTTACTTGGGGTGGTTTCTGTTTCCGATCATAGACATGTTGATACCATCCCTTGAAAGTGTTTAGTGGGCTGCCTGCAGATCGCCATCTCTTAATCTCATGGTTTATCATTTCTTTGGTTCTGGTGTCTCCACATTGGGGAAGGGTAGAGTCGTGATTTTGGAAAATGTAGAATTCTGCCATTTGGGATAAAGCAAAAGGAACAGGCTGTAGTGGGATACCTGCTTGGGAATTGGTCGGGATACAAGAACACACCCAGCACTTAGAGACATTAAAGTCTCTGGCATAGATATAGGACATGTAAATGAACATGTTAACATTGAACTCCTGGGTAAGGCTTCTGGGCCAAACATGGAACTGAAAATCAATATTATGGCAAACATTTTTACAGATTCTGATTTTGGAACGTGCGCTTCACATGTGACGCGTGAATCCATGATTTATTTCTTTGGTGTTTCACAGCTGACTGGGCTGTGAGTAATATCTGGTAGGGGCCTTCCCACTTGGCTGCTAACGGATCGCGCTGAGTTTGTTTTCTGTAAACGGATTCGCCGGGCACCAAGTCGTGCCCCCCCTCAGGAGGATCGTCCCACGCCGCCGACACCTGACAGCATTTGTTATGTTTTGACAATAACTGAGTAAAGCATCACTCATCAGATGACAATCTGCCTTTCTTAAGTCAGTAGTTCCTGGCAGGGACATGGGTCTGCCAGTGATGACCTCAAATGGGCTTCGGCCTGTGGTTCTGTTTGGGGTTGCTCTGAAACTGCACAAAACTAGTGGCAAGGCTTGAATCCAATTCCTGCCTTCTTGGTTGTATTTGGACAATCGTTCTTTTAAAGTCTGGTTCATGCGTTCCACTTGTCCTGATGATTCTGGATAAGGGCACTGTAGATTCCAATCGATGTTCAGTAACCTGCAAACCTCCTGGCAAACAGCACCTGTAAAATGGGTTCCATTGTCTGAGTCAATGCTAGCTGGTACTCCCCATCTGGGAATATCGTCTTTGTATAGGACTTTGGCTGTATGGGTGGCTGTAGCCCTCCTGGCTGGAGCAGCCTCGGCCCATCTAGAGAACCTATCCACTATTACAAGGATGTCAGTGTATCTTTGACATGTAGGAAGGGTGATGTAATCGACCTGTATGTTCTGGAATGTTGCTGCAGGGGCAGGAGCTTTTAGCTGAGGCATTGATGTTATAGGTCCTAAGTTGTTCTTTTGACAGGTTACACAGCGGTTTGACACCAATTGTGCATGTGTTTTGAATCCTTTGCCACACCAACTTTTCCGGAATCAAGCCATCATCTGTCCTTGGGCTAAATCTCCCCATGAATGGATCTGTTGGGCCAGAAATGGCATCAGTGCCTGTGGGGCAACTGGTTTATCAGTCTGAACTTGTCTCCAAATATCATCATCATACCACTGGATACCCGAGTCTAACCATGACCATTTCTCTTCTTGTGTAGAGACATGTTGCATTTCACATAGATGTTGTAATAAATCGGTCACTCCCAATTTGTAGATGTGTCTTGGTTCTGCTGAAGAATCCTACTGGGAGGCAGCTTCCTTTGCTACTCGGTCTGCAAGGGTGTTTCCTTGTGCTTCTCTAGTGTTGTCTTGAGTATGGGCCTTACACTTTAGAATGGATACTTCCTTTGGCAAAGCTATGGCTTCCAGGAGGTCATCATTTCAGTGGTGGGAGTCTAGAACTCGCTGTCTGATAGGGTCATAGAAGCAGAAATCCTGATCACTTTAAAATAAACGTCTTGGATATCCAATTGAAGGACTGGAACATACAGGGCAATCGACTGAGATCTGCAAAATGGGATTAAGCTGAATAGCTCCACTTCAGCCAGCACTCACACGATGGGCCAAATGGCCTCTATCTGGACCAGAACATTGGAGGTTTGTACTCTGATAGTTGGAGTTTGTTTCTGATGATAATAATCTCTAAGGGACTGGAGTTTAATATTCTAGATATTGGTAAAATAAATCAGCTGTTTTAAACACGTTGTAGATTTTTGTCTTTCCCGCCTGAGTGTTTAACATCACCTGGCTGGAGCTCAGAAAGGACAATCTCACCTCATAGAATCAGAGAATTTACAGTGCAGATGGAGACCCACGCAGACAAGGAGAGAACTTGCAGACTCCGCACAGACAGTGACCCAATCCGGGAATCGAACCCGGGTCCCAGGTGCTGTGAATCAACGGTGCTACCCACTGTGCTACCGTGCCGCCCTTGCATCCCAGCACCCGGATTGTCTCTCTTTCTCTCCGGGTGAGATTCCGTTTGTCTCTTGTATTTCACTGTGACAGGGCAGTGACCTGATTGAAGGGATTCAAACATGGGAGTTCTGGGAAAGATGGGCAAGGATTTGGGGGATGACAACATGTTCAAAGAGTTTGGAGAGGAGAGGGAGGTTGAAGACTGGGGCAGTAATTTGTAAGGATGACAGGGTCAAGGGTTTGTTTTATTGAGGAGGGGGTGATGATGGCAGATTTGAAGGACAGAGGGACAGTACCTGAAGAGAGAGAAATGTTGACAATATCCATGGACACAGGGTAGTTGGCTGATCAGTAGCTCAGTGGGAATAGAGTCGATGGAGCAGGAGCTGGGTCTCATGGACAAGATGAACTCCGAGAGGGCATGAGGAGAGATGGGAGAGAAACTAGAAAAAAATGTGGGTTCAGGGCTCGGGGAAGGATGAAATTTAGAGACAGTTTGATCCGGTGGGCTTGTGTAAGGGAGGGAAGCAGCAGAGGAAGCTGATCGGATTTACTCAATCTCAGTCACAAAGAAGCTCCACCAGCTCCTCACACTTCTTGTTAGAGGTGAGAATGGAAGAGACAGGGGCCTCACGGTAGCATGGTGGTTAGCATCAATGCTTCACAGCTCCAGGGTCCCAGGTTCGATTCCCGGCTGGGTCACTGTCTGTGTGCGTGGGTTTCCTCCGGGTGCTCCGGTTTCAGTCCAAAGATGTGCGGGTTAGGTGGATTGGCCATGCTAAATTGCCCGTAGTGTAAGGTTAATGGGGGGATTGTTGGGTTACGGGTATACGGGTTACGTGGGTTTAAGTGGGGTGATCATTGCTCGGCACAACATCGAGGGCCGAAGGGCCTGTTCTGTGCTGTACTGTTCTATTCTATAAACTTCAAAAGGAACAGACTTTTGTCTGGGGCTGGTTTAGCACACTGGGCTAAATTGCGGGCTTTGAAAGCAGGCCAGCAACACTGTTCAATTCCCGTACCAGTCTCACCAAACAGGCGCCGGAATGTGGTGACCAGGGGCTTTTCACAGTAACTTCATTTGAAGCCTACTCGTGACAATAAGCGATTTTCATTTTCATTCATTTCATTTCAGAGATATTAAAAAGATTCAGCACACAGCGTATTTAACATAAATCTAATTTATTTGACTTTTAGGCAGAATATTAGCCCCTGTAAATGGGCTGGAGTTTGTTATCAGCAGAAAGAGACCCAAATGAACATGGTTCAGTCCTGAATGTGAGGAACAGTAAAATCCATTCACCGTGGTTTGTGGCCTCGTTGGTGTCGCAGTAGGGAGGATGACTGAGTGAATCCCTTCCCACACTCTGAACAGGTGAACGGTCTCTCTCCAGTGTGAATTCGCTGGTGATTCAGCAGACTGGATGACTGAGTGAATCCCTTCCCACACTCGGAGCAGGTGAATAGCCCCTCCCCAGTGTGAATTCGCTGATGTACAGTGAGTTGAGTTGATTCTCTGAATCCAGTCCCACAGTGAGAGCACCTAAACGGTCTCTCGTCAGTGTGAACACGTTGATGGAGCATCAGTTCCCCAGAACTTTTAAAGCATTTCCCGCAGTCTGGACATTGGAACGGTCTCTCCCCAGTGTGAATTCGCTGGTGCTTCTGCAGGTCGGAAGATTGAGTGAATCCTTTCCCACACTTGGAGCAGGTGAATGGTCTCTCCCCAGTGTGAACGTGCTGGTGTCTCAGCAGGTTGGATACCTGAGTGAAATCCTTCCCACACTTGGAGCAGTTGAATGGCCTCTCCCCAGTGTGAACTCGCTGGTGTATCAGCAGATTGGTTGAATTAATGAATCCCTTTGCACACTGACAGCAGGTGAATGGCCTCTCCCCAGTGTGAACGCGTTGGTGTTTTCGCAGGTTGGATACCTGAGTGAATCCCTTCCCACACTTGGAGCAGGTGAATGGTCTCTCCCCAGTGTGACTGCGTCGATGAGTTTCCAGCTTGGATGGGGAAGTGAATCCTTTCCCACAGTCCGCACATTTCCACGGTTTCTCCTCAGTGTGACTGCATTTGTGTCTCGTGAGGCCTGATGATGGACTGAATCCTCGTCCACACACACAACACGTGTACGGTTTCTCCCCACTGAGAACGATGCTTTTTCCTTCCATGTTCAAAATCTGCTGATATTCAGGTATGATGAATTGAGGACTCACGTCAGATCCTGATGCTTGGTTTGAGTTTCCCGACTTTGAATCCTCCCCTTCGAACACCCTGTGAAACTGATTGAAAACAGAAAATAGGGAGTGAGAGAGAACCCACAAAAACACAAAGGCAGGTTGTGAAACTGAATGAATCTGGTCATTTGTGGGGCCGACACTGGGAAAAGAAGTGGCCATGAAAACTGCTGGATTGTTATAAAAACCCAACTGGCCTCTTTGGGAGGAGAGAGAAAGAGGTGAAGAGGGATTTTGTATATCTACAAGACATCAAGAGAGTAGTTGGCAAAGCAAATTTGATCTTGAGCTTCATAAACAGTAATATTGATACCAAAACTATGCTTCTGGCGGCACGGTGGTTAGCACTGCTGCCTCAGTGCCAGGGACTCGGGTTCAATTCCAGCCTTGGTGACTGTCTGTGTGGAGTTTGCACTTTCTCCCCGTGTCTGCGTGGGTTTCCACCCGGTGCTCAGGTTTCCTCCAACAGTCCAAAGAAGGGCAAATTAGGTGGATTGGCCTTGATAAATTGCCCCTTAGTGTCCAGGGATGTGCAGGTTAGATGGGGCTATGGGGTTACAGGGACAGGGTAGAGGTGTGGGCCTAGGCAGGGATCCCTTTCAGAGAATAGGTGCAGACCCGATGGGCCAAAGGTCCTCCTTCTGCACTGTAGGAATTCTATGGTTCTAATTCTATTCAATGAATCTTTATAAAGCTCTGGTCACCACTCTTCAGGAAGGATGTGATGGTTCTTGGAGAAGGTGCAGAGGTAATTTACCAGACTGGATCCAGCAAAGGAGGTTGAGAGGAGATTTGATTCAGGGACACAAGATTACGCCAGATTTCCATTGGGTGGACAAAGAAACTCTGTTTCCATTCACTGATCGTACAAGCAGCCGGGACACAGATTTAAAGTTTTGGGTAAAACCTGGATTTAACTATAAGATCCTGAGGGGACTTGACAGGGTGGATGTGGAGAGGATGATTCCTCTTGTGGGAGAATCTGGAACAAGGGGGTCACTGTTGCAAAGTAAGGGGTCACCCATTTCAGATGGAGATAAGGATTTGTTTTTCTCTTGAGGGTTGCAAGACAGGGGGTGGCATAGTGCTTAGCACTGCTGCCTCACAGCATCAAGGTTGAATTCCCACCCTGTCTGTGCGGAGTTTGCATGTTCTCCCCCCGTCTGTGTGGGTTTCCTCCAGGTGTTCCGGTTTCCTCCCACAGTTCAAAGGTGTGCAGATTAGATTGAATTGGTTAGGATTGTATTTGCTGGAGTTCAGAAGAATGAGGGGGGATTCACAGAAACGTATAAAAAGTGGGTGGCGCTGTGGTTAGCACCGCTGCCTCATGTCGTCGAGGACCCGGGTTTGATCCCGACCCGGGTCACTGTCTGTGTGGAGTTTGCACATTCTTGTGTGGGTCTCACCCCCACAAATCCAAAGATGTGCAGGGTAGGTAGATTGGCCACGCTAAAATGGCCCTTAATTGCAAAAAATGAATTGGGCACTCTAAATTGAACAAAGAACAAAGAAAAGTGCAGCACAGGAACAGGCCCTTCGGCCCTCCAAGCCCCTGCCGACCAAGCTGCCCGTATAAACTAAAATCTTCAACACTTCCTGGGTCCGTACCCCTCTATTCCCATCCTATTCATGTATTTGTCAAGATGACCCTTAAATAAACCTATGCCCCCTAGTAATTGACACCTCTACCCTGGGAAAAAGCCTCTGACGATCCACTCTGTCTATGCCCCTCATAATTTTGTAGACCTCTATCAGGTCGCCCCTCAAACTCCGTCGTTCCAGTGAGAACAAACCGAGTTTATTCAAACGTTCCTCATAGCTAATGCCCTCCAAACCAGGCAACCTCGTGTAAATCTCTTCTGCACCCTCTCTCAAGCCACCACATCCTTCTGGTAGTGTGGCGGCCAGAATTGAACAATATACTCCAAGTGTGGCCTAACTAATGTTTTATACAGCTGCAACATGACTTGCCAATTCTTATACTCAATGCCCCGGCCAATGAAGGCAAGCATGCCGTATGCCTTCTTGACTACCTTCTCCACCTGTGTTGCCCCTTTCAGTGACCTGTAGACCTGTACACCTAGATCTCTCTGACTTTCAATACTCTTGAGGGTTCTACCATTCACTGTCTAATCCCTACCTGCATTTGACCTTCCAAAATACATTACCTCACATTTGTCCGGATTAAACTCCATCTGCCATCTCTCCGCCCATGTCTCCAAACGATCTAAATCCTGCTGTATCCTCTGACAGTTCTCATCGCTATCCACAATTCCACCAACCTTTGTGTCATCTGCAAACTTACTAATCAGACCAGTTACATTTTCCTCCAAATCATTTATATATACTACGAACAGCAAAGGTCCTAGCACTATCCCTGTAGAACACCACTAGTCACAGCCTTCCAATTAGAAAAGCACCCTTCCATTGCTACTCTGCCTTCTATGACCGAGCCAGTTCTGTATCCACCTTGCCAGCTCACCCCTGATCCTGTGTGACTTCACCTTGTATGCCAGTCAACCATGAGGGACCTTGTCAAAGGCCTTACTGAAATCCATATAGACAACATCCACTGCCCTACCTGCATCAATCAACTTTGTGACCTCTTCGAACAACTCTATCAAGTTAGTGAGACATGACCTCCCCTTCACAAAACCATGCTGCCTCTCACTAATACGTCCATTTGCTTCCAAATGGGAGTAGATCCTGTCTCGAAGAATTCTCTCCAGTAATTTCCCTACCACTGACGTAAGGTTCACCGGCCTGTAGTTCTCTGAGTTATCCTTGCTACCCTTCTGAAACAAAGGAACAACATTGGCTATTCTCCAGTCCCCCGGGACATCAGCTGAAGACAGTGAGGATCCAAAGATTTCTGTCAAGGCCTCAGAAAAAAAACAGGGCGAGACAGAGTAGATTCAGGAAGGATGTTTCCGATAGTGGGCGTGTCCAGAAATAGGGGTCACAGTCTGAGGATACGGGGTAGACCATTTAGGACAGAGATGAGGAGAAATTTCTTCACACAGAGAGTGGTGAGCCTTTGGAATTCGTCGCCACAGGAACTAATTAAGGCTAAAACATTGCATGTTTTCAAGAAGTAGGGTGAAGGGGATCAAAGGATATGGGGGGAAAGCGGGATTAGGCTATTGAGCCTAATCAGCTCTGATCGTAATGAATGGTGGAGCCGGCTCGAAGGGCCAAATGGCCTCCTGCTTCTATTTTCTACGTTGCTCCGTATCTGTGCATGTAAATGGTCCAGGAGCTATGAGGAAGAATGTTTTTACACAGCCAGTGGCAATGACCATTAAACTTGCTGCCAATGACGGAGTTTGGAAATAGACACAATAATTTTTTTTTTTTTAATTGGATAGAAACATGAGAGAAATAAACCGGTGAGGGTACAGAGATAGAGCAGGAGAATAACTCTGACTGGATTGCTCCAGATAATAATAACATTTATTAGTGTCACAAGTAGGCTTACATTAACACTGCAATGAGGTAACTGTGAAAATCCCCAAGTCGTCACACTCCGGCTCCTGTTCGGGTACACAGAGGGAGAATTCAGAATGTCCAATTCACCTAACAAGCACATCTTTCGGGACTTGTGGGAGGAAACCGCAGCACCCGGAGGAAACCCATAACAGACACGGGGAGAACATGCAGACTCCGCACAGACAGCGACCCAAGCCGGGTATCAAACCCGGGCCCCTGGCGCTATGAAGCAACAGTGCTAACCATGCTGATTAGAGCTAGCATGGACTCAATGGACCGAATGCCCTTCTCTGCCCTTTTTCTATTTTTTTAAAATAAATTTAATGTACCCAATTCATTTTTTTCCAATCAAGGGGCAATTCAGTGCAGTCAATCCACCTATCTGCCCATCTTTGGGTTATGGGGGCAAAACACAAGCAAACACGGGGAGAATGTGCAAACTGCACATGGACAGCGACCCAGAGCCGGGATTGAACCTGCGACCTCGGCGCTGTGAGGCAGCAGTGCTACTCACTGCGCCACCGTGCTGACAGCTGACTCTGACATTTCTGTCTAATCTCGCTTTATAATTTAACCCTGGAGAGTTCAGATATCATTAAGGTAAAGCTGTCCTATACTCCCTCCGAGGCCATTCTATCCTTCCTCTGGTTTGTTGTCCAGAACTGAACACAGTTCTCCAGGTTTGGTCTAACCAGGGTTTGTGAATCTCGGGCTTTTCCAGTCACACTGAGACCTGAAATCTTCCCTCACAGACAGAACAGACAAACCTTTTACCTTCCACACCCAGATGCTGCTGATATTCAGGTTCTGATGAATCGAGTGACTCTGTCAGATCGCGATGTGACATTTGGTTTGCGTTTCCCGTCTGTTAAACCTCCACTTCCAGTATCCTGTAAATTTACAGAAACCTCACTGTCAGTTTAGGATAGAAATTCACAACATTCTCTCCTCGCCAACTTTGATTAAATGTATTCCTGGAGGTTTGATCACATGACCTGCCCCCATCCTCCAGCCATTAATCGGTCAACACATCCATCCTTGTGACACACTGCCTTCCTCGGCCAATTGGGAAGCAAAAGGTCTCATTACCTCACAGGACAGTGTTTGACTGTCAGCCAAACATCCTTTATCCCATTTTCAATATTTTTATATCCGCTGAAGAGAAATGTTCAAAAATCTTCTTTCCTGTCCCTATGATTTTCCAGAAATCCAGGTATGAATCTCACCAAGGTAGAAGGTAAAATTTGAATTTGTTGAAAATTTACTGAAGACCATGAAACCATTGTTGGTTGTTGTAAAGACCCATCTGGTTCACTCCTGTCCTTCAGTGAAGGAAATCTGCCATCCTTACCTGGTCTGGCCAAACCACAACAATGTGGTTGACTCTTTAAATGTCTTCTCATCCAGTGGAAACATCTTCCACTTGTCTATCACATCAAACCTTTTCATAATCTTACAGGATCAGGCCATCCTTTATTCCCCTTTCCAGAGAAAAGTTTATGCCCTGTCCAATCCCTTTTGCCAGGTGTAACTTGCCAGTTCAGGCATAATTTAAATATATTTGCCTGCATCGTCTCCAGTCCTTCTAGGTCCATTTTGTGATGTGGAGACTTTACTTAATCTGAGCAGCAAACTCACTGTTGTCCTCAAATGCCTGTATGTTGCAGTATTTTAATCATTTTACCATTAGCTGAATGTAAGATGGGACAGAAGAAGCAGATCCAACGAGTCTGTAACACTGTAGAACATCTACAAACCTGCCTCTTCCCCACACTGCTAAACAGTTGACTTTTTCACTCTTAGCCTGTCAGCTATGGTATTAAGAATAATGTGTCAGAGAAAGAGTGGATTTCAGCTCGATGACACTCGGCCAGACTAAATTTTCGTTCACAGGGTTGTGGAGCTAATGTCTCCATGTCATAAAATGGATCTGGAAGGACTGGGAAAGTATTCCAGAATGATGCCTGAACGAGCAGGTTACAGCCAGCAAGAAATGCAGAGGCTCGATGAGCCATATGGTCTCCACCCGCTTCCATTACTTGTGTTATTATGAACATCTCTGTAAATAATTTCTTTTTTTTTATAAATGTTTTTTATTCAGTTTTCATGTTTTATATTGAACAAATTACAAATTGTTAGAGAGAGAAAAAAAAAACACGCAAAAATTAACATATATATTTACAGGTGAGCATCTTCGTAGTAATAACTGTGGCCTCCCCCTCTTTGCCGGCATACATATCTTACATTCCCCAACATGTTTATTGGCATTTATTTAGTTTGGTTTTGGGCCTTAGCTAGCCATCAAACCCCCGTAACGAGCCCGTAGCCCCCCCCCCCCCCCCCTCCCCGCCGGCTACCTTCCCCCGACTATTCTTCCTCTTGTACGTTGGCCACAAACAGGTCCCGGAACAATTGCATGAATGGCTCCCACGTTCTGTGGAAGCCGTCGTCCGACCCTCGGATGGCGAATTTGATTTTCTCCATTTGGAGAGAATCCGAGAGGTCGGACAGCCAGTCTGCAGCTCTGGGCGGTGCTGTTGACCGCCAGCCAAACAGGATTCTACGGCGGGCGATCAGGGAGGTAAAGGCAAGGGCGTCCGCCCTCCTCCCCAGGAATAGATCTGGCTGGTCTGAAACCCCGAAGACCGCCACTATCGGGCATGGCTCCACCCTCAGCCCCACCACTTTGGACATAGCCTCGAAGAAGGCTGTCCAGTACTCCACAAGTCTGGGGCAAGACCAGAACATGTGGGCGTGGTTGGCCGGGCCTCTTTGGCACCGCTCACATCTGTCCTCCATCTCCGGGAAGAACCTACTCATACGGTTTCTCGTTAAGTGGGCTCTATGTACCACTTTTAGTTGCGTCAGGCTGAGCCTTGCGCACGTGGAGGTGGAGTTGACCCTATGCAGTGCTTCGCTCCAGAGTCCCCACCCTATCTCCATCCCCAGGTCGTCCTCCCATTTCCTTCTTGTTGCGTCCAGTACGGTGTCGTCCCTATCTACCAGTCGGCCATACATGTCACTACAGTTCCCTTTCTCTAGGATACTTGCGTCCAGTAGGTCTTCCAGTAGTGTCTGTCGTGGCGGTTGTGGGTACGTCCTTGTCTCTTTTCGTAGGAAGTTTTTGAGCTGCAGGTACCGTAGCTCGTTCCCCCCAGCTAGCTGAAATTTCTCTGTCAGTTCGTCCAGTGTTGCAATCCTGTCGTCAGTGTATAGGTCCCTGACTGTCAGTGTCCCCCCGTCCTGTCTCCACCTTTTGAAGGTGGCGTCAGTCAGTGCTGGTTTGAACCTATGGTTGTTGCAGATGGGAGCCTTGTCCGACATTTTGTTCAGGCCAAATTGCTGCCGCAGTTGGTTCCAGGATTGGAGGGTGGCTGTCACCACTGGGCTGCTGGAGTGTTTTTTGGGTGGGGATGGGAGTGCTGCCGTGGCGAGGGGCCCGGAGGGAGGTCCCCATGCAGGAGGCCTCCTCCGCACGCACCCACTCGGCTTCTGGCTCCTGGATCCATCCCCTTACTCGCTCGGCTGTTGCCGCCCAGTGGTAGAATTGTAGATTCGGGAGGGCTAGCCCCCCCCTGGATTTTGTTTCTGTAGGACCTTCTTTGGGATCCTAGCATTTTTACCCCCCCATACGAACGCCATGATAAGTTTGTCCAGCGCTATGAAGAAGGCCTTGGGGATGTAGATCGGAATGGATCTAAACAGGAAGAGGAACCTGGGCAATACGTTCATTTTGATCTTCTGGACTCTTCCTGCGAGGGAGAGTGGGAGTTGTAAATCATTTCTATGCAGACACAACAGATGCAACAACCACCAGTTCATCGCCTTCCCTCCCACATTCCAGGATTCCAAACATACTTTCCAGGTGACAGTGATTTACTTGTACTTCTTGCTATCCACTGTTGTGTATGCACTGCTCACGATTTGATCTTCCCTACACTGAGGAGATTAAATCTGGATTGGGTGACTGTGGAACATCACCATTCAGTCTGCAAGCATAATCCTGAGCTTCTGATCATTTTAATTCCCCGCCCCATTCCCACTCTGTCCTCAGCCTCCTGCACTGCTCCAATAAAGCTCAAAGGAAACTCGAGGAACAGAACCTCATCCTCGATCAGGCAATTCCTGACCTTCCAGACACAACATTCATTTCAGTAATTTCAGATTATAATCATCACTCCGATATTTTTAGACAGTTGGTGCTGGTAATGGTTCTGCTGTTGCCATTTATACCTCACCTGGACCTGCCTTTTATTCTCTTGTCCTATTAGTTTATTTACTTATCTCATTGTCACCCAGATTTATCTTGCACCATTATCCCCTTTGTCATTTCATCACTTCAGCCTTACATCCTCCCAAACTGCCCCCCTCTGAAATGGCCCAGCAAGCCACTCAGTTCAAGGGCAATTAGGGGTGGGCAACAAATGCCGGCTCAGCCAGCGACAGCCACATCCCAAAACACATAAAGGAAAGTTGGCAGCTAGAAAGACAAATGCAATGTTCGCATTCATTTCAAGAGAGCTACAATACAAGACGAATGGGGATGAGAAACATATCAGCCATGATCGAATGGCAGAGCAAACTCCAAAACCTGATGGGCTGAATGGCCTAATTCTGCTTCTCTATCTTTTTTTCAATGAGGGGATCTCATAGAAACATTTGTAAAAAATTGTTGGAATCCATTCCAGACCTGGATCCAGATCAATTGATTCTTGGAGGAGACTTCAATTGTGTTCTGGACCCTAAATGGACTGGTCCAAGCTGATTCAACCACAACAAACACATGAAAAAGGAATGAAACCAGACGGACCACCCGGCATCGACCCAGGCACCAGAAACAACAACGGCAAACCCAGCAACAGATTTTTATAAACTGTTCCCATCAGTAAATTGTGAAAAGGGACACAGATTTAAGATTGTGAACAAGATCTACAGGGGAGATAGGAGGTAGACATTTTATACAGTGAGTGATAACGATATGGAACTCAATGCTTACACACAAAGGTCGACAATCTCCAGGTCCGGTAACCCGAATTTGATGTGAGATTGGTTGTGAGTTTCCTGTCTGCGAATCCCTTTCTAAGCCCCTGTGAAAGAAGTTTACAAAGGCATCACTGTCAGTCCAGAAATGTAATTCAGAAAGATAAACGTTTCGCCTGGTTTGAGTTTGCTGTGTGTAAATCCTCCCTACTAATCCCCTGTAAAAGGAGTTTCCAAAATTAATCACTGTCAGTCCAGGATAGAAATTCACAACATTCTCTCCTCCTGCTCCCGGGTCCAGGATGACTGCTCATGCCCCCCGCTGCACACTAACCCTCGTTGTCAGAGCAGTCCCTTGATTTGACAGTGACATCTACTCGGGGTTGTGAATTTCTACCCTGGGTCTTCATGTGGCTGAACAGGGCCGCAGAGCTTTGGACACATGGGCAGGATGTCCAATGAGACAGTGAAATCCGGAGAGCAGGATTGGCTTCCTTTTCTTTCCATCTCTGCCACCGCTTTGCATCATCAATAAGACATTGGGACTCAAAGACGAATCCAGTTTGATGGACAAGTTGTCTCCATTCTGAACAATGGGGAACAAGCTCCTCCCACTCATTGAAACATCGCCCAGACAAAGATGATAAACGTGCATGCGTCCTGATGCACATCCAATAAAGGTGGCGGCCGTTAACCCGAGCCGAACATGAACTACAGCTCCGCTCGATACAAACTGGGTCCCGGAATCTCTTTTCCGAGGTTTGCAGCTTACAACAGCTTTACACAATTTTTCCGCCCACCCCCGCGATCTCTCGCTCCCTGTATATTGTTAAACGCCTCTCACCGATTTTGGAATTGATGCAGAACGGAGAATTTGACACTCATCCAAAACTTCATTCACTGCAGCGGTGTGAATGGAGAATTCCGGCCTATGTTTCTGTCAGGATATTGCTGGGGTAAAAGAAAAGTTCGAATTTGAATTGTATTTTTGTGTTTGTATTGAGATCTTCTTACTCCAACATAATATAGTTAATTTTTCTTTGATTCTTAGTATTAAAAGTTAGGGCAGCACCGCAGCACAGTTGCTTCACAGCTTCAGGTTCGATTCCCGGCTTGGGTCACTGTCTGTACGTCCTCCCCGGGTCTCCGTGGGTTTTATCCGGGTGCTCCGGTTTCCTCCCACAGTCCAAAGATGTGCAGTTTAGGTGGATTGGTCATGATCAATTGCCCTTAGTGTCCAAGCTACTGGGTTACGGGCTTAGGGTGGAGGCGTGGCCTTGAGTTGGGTTCTCTTTCTAAGGGCTGGTGCAGACTCGATGGGCCGAATGGCCTCCTTCAGCACTGTAAATTCTATGATTCTTTGAAGAAGCCCTTCGACATTGTCATTACCCAGACTGCGCATGCTTTAATCACAACGGGTCCCGCCCATCATTCACTCCGACTGGTTGGAGGACCAGCTGCCCTCACTCGGTCCTCTAGACCTGCCCCTCCTCTTCCTATTGGTCCGGAGCTGCCGTCAATCACCCAGGCATTGTGACGGTTACAGATGGTGAGAGCGGCCACAAGCTCAGGCTGACTCGCTGATTGTCCAATAATAACAGTGAGAGTCTCAGTGGGACAATCAGACAATAATAGTGGAGATGGGGCCCAGAGGAGAAACAGCAAAGGATTTACTCACTTTGAGAGTAACAAACACTGTGTTCTAATAAGAGTCAGGCTACAGTGTGTGAGTGAACACATCATTGGATCCAATGTAGAATCATAGAATCCTACAGTGCTGAAGGAGGCCATTCGGCCCAGTGAGTCTGCACCGCCCCTCCGATTGGTTGGAGGACCAGCAGCTCTAGGTCAATTCTCCAGTCCCGCCCCTCCTCTTCCCATTGGTCCAGAGCTGCCGTCAATCACGCGGACATTGTGACGGATTCAGGTGGTGAGAACGGTCACAGGTTCAGGCTGACTCGCTGACTGGCCAATAATAACAGTGAGAGTCTCACCGGGATCTTGAAGCACCGCTAATCAAAGATGGCGGCCGTGGAACTGGGCCTGGCACCCGATAAAAGCTCCGCAGCTGCCAACACGGGACTTATTCCGGCCTTGTCAGCAGCAGGGGGTGTTTATGAAACCTTCACTCCCTCCCCATCCCGGCTCCCGTCTCCATTCCTCCCTCCGCCTCACCGACTCTATTCCTCACTCCGCCTCACCGACTCTCACCGCCCCAAACAGCCGCTGCCGCACTCGCAGAACTCCAAGCACAGTGGCACTGCGCATGCTCGATTCACCCAGCACTGCGACTGCGCACTGGGCTCCTGTGGAGTGATTAGGGCACATTCACAGCCGCAGTGAATGTTGGGTAAGAGCCGCACCATTGACACCCCAAACTGTAAATAAAAAATAACTTGGTTACCAATTGATAAAAATAATCAAACAAATTATTGTCAATGGGTAATCTGCTCTACACTATATTTCAAAATGATTAAATGCTGCTGTCCAGTGGAACAATGCAGACCCTAAGGTTTTTTTCCCCAATGGGTATTCCTCTCTCCTCCCCAGAAGATGCAAACTCTTACTGGGTTCAATCCCAGAATCAGTAATTCCTCTATCTTCTTCCCTCTTTCTCGTGATACTGAATGTTCAATGTTCTCTAGAATGATCCAGCACAGATGTCACTCGGCACACCATGTCTATACTGACCCTGTACAAGAGCTGCCACTTTTCCTGGTTAAATTCCATTTGCCACTGTTCTGCCCATATGACCCACCCATCTGTATCATCATGTAATTTAAGGCTTTTCTCCTCGCTAGTTACCACACCAACAATTTTCCATCTGCAAACTTATCGATCATACCTTCATATATTTCAAGACATCGATTTTATATATAATTACTATTGGTGACTGAGGATGCACCAGATCTCCATCAGCACCTGAACCTGTGCTTCCTTCCTTCGAGAGCTTTAATAACTCTGGATAAACAATGCTGAAAAAGCTGGGGCGGAATTCTCCGCCACCTGGGAATCGGCGCGGGTGGGAATCACTGCCGCACCGGTCGGCGTGCCCCCCACGGCGATTCTCCAGCCCGCGATGGGCCAAAGTCCCACCACTGACAGGCCTCTCCCGCCGACGTGGTTTAAACCACCTCTGATGCTGGCGGGAGCAGAGGCCCAAGTGGGCCTGGGGTCCGGGGCGGGGGCATAGGGCGATCGGACCCCAGGGGATGACCCCATGGTGGCCTGGCCCGCGATCAGGGCCCACTGATCGGCGGGCGGGCCAGTGCTGTGGGGGAACTCTTTTTCTTCCGCCGCCGCCACAGCCTCCACCATGGCGGAGGCGGTAAGAGACCCCCCTACCGCGCATGTGCCGGGATGACGTCAGCAGCTGCTGATGCTCGGCGCACGCGTGGCCTGAGTCGGCCGGCGAAGGCCTTTTGGCCAGCTGTTCGCTCCGGCAGTCAGGGCGGAAAGGCCGTTCACGGCGGCCGGCGGGGAGCCAAAGGCCGCTCGCACCTGCCAGCGGAGCAGGAGCCACTCCAGTGCGGGCTGAGCCCCTAAAGATGTGGAGAATTCCGCACCTTTTGGGGAGGCCTGACGCCGGAGTCGTTGGCGCCACTCCGGTAAGCCGGGACCCCCTGCCCTGCCGGGTAGGGGAGAATACCACCCCTGGTGTTCTGGTCAAGGCTAATAAGTGAGTGCTGCTTTGCCTGTCTCTGAATTTACTCCATTCCTGTTCACTCCCCACTTATATAATACGCATTGACCATAATGACTGGGAAGAGTTTAGAACATAGAAAGGTACGGCACAGGACAGGCCCTTCATCCACGATATTGTGCCGACCATTTCTCCTAATCTAAGATCAACCTAACCTACACCCTTCAATTTACTGATGTCCATATGCCAAAAGTCCCGAATGACTCTGACTCCACCACCTCTGCTGGCAGTGCATTCCACGCAACCACCACTCTCGGTGTAAAGAACCTACATCTGACATCTCCCCCATACCTTCCTCCAATCACCTTCAAATTATGTCACCTCATGATAGCCATTTCCACCCTGGGGAAAGGTCTCTGGCTATCCATTCTATCCATGCCTCCCATCACCTTGTACACCTCTCTCAAGTCACCTCTCTTCTTTCTTCGCTCCAGTGAGAAAAGCCCTCGCTCCCTCAACCTTTCTTCATAAGACATGCCTTCCAGTCCAGGCAGCATCCTGGTAAATCTCCTCTGTACCCTCTCCAAAGCATCCACATCCTTCCTATAATGAGGCGACCAGAACTGGACACAATATTCCAAGTGTGTCTAACAAGGGTTTAATAGGGGCAGCACGGTGGCCTAGTGGTTAGCACAACCGCCTCACGGCGCTGAGGTCCCAGGTTCGGTCCCGGCTCTGGGTCACTGTCCGTGTGGAGTTTGCAAATTCTCCCCGTGTCTGCGTGGGTTTCGCCCCCACAACCCAAAAATGTGCAGAGTAGGTGGATTGGCCACGCTAAATTGCCCCTTAATTGGAAAAAATAATTGGGTAATCTAAATTTATAAAAAAAAACAAAAAAACAAGGGTTTAATAAAGCTGCAGCAAAACATCACGGCTATTAAACTCAACCCCCCTGTTAATGAAAGCCAACACACTATATGCCTTCTTAACAACCCTATCAACCTGGATGGCAACTTTGAGGGATCTGTGTATGTGGACCCCAAGATCCCTCTGTTCATCCACACTTCCAAGAATTCTGCCTTTTAACGCTGTATTCAGCATTCAAATTCGACCTTCCAAAATGAATCATTTCACATTGATCTAGGTTGAACTCCACCTGCCACTTCTCAGCCCAGCTCTGCATCCTGTCAATGTCCTATTGTAACTTGCATCAGCCCCCAACACTATCTACATTCTACAACTTCCCCAACCTTTGTGTCATCGACAAACGTACTAACCCGCCTTCCACTTCCTCATCCAAATCATTTATAAGAACAACAAAGGGCAGAGGTCCAAGAACAGATCCCTGCAAGACACCACTGGTCATCGACCACCAGGCAGAATACTTTCCATCCACTACCCGCTGTATTCTATTGGCCAGCCAATTCTGTATCCAGACAGCCAAATTTCCCTGTATCCCATGTCCCCTAACTTTCTGAATGAGCCTACCATGGGGAACCTTATCAAATGTCTTACTGAAATCCATATACACCACATCCCTGCCCGACCTTCATCAATGTGTCTTGTCACATCATCAAAGAATTCAATGAGGCTTGTGATGCATGACTGACTACCTTTAATCAAACTATGGTTTTCTAAGTAATCATAAATCCTACCTATCACAATCCTTTCCAATAATTTGCTCACCACAGACGTAAGACTGATGGGTCTGTAATTCCCAGGGATTTCCCTATTCCCTTTCTTGAACAAGGAAACAACATTTGCCTCCCTCCAAACATCTGGTGCTACTCCAGTGGAGAGCAAGGACACAACGATCATCGCCAATGGCACAGAAATCTCCTTCCTCACTTCCTGTAGTAACCTTGGTTATATCCCGTCAGGCCCAGGGGACTTATCTATCTTGATGCTTTTCAAAATTTCCAGCACATCCTCCTTAATGTCAACCTGTTCGAGTCTATCAACTTGGTTCACACTGCTCTCATGAGCAACAAGGTCCCTCTCTCCCGTGAATACTGAAGCAACATATTCATTTAGGGCCTCGCCCATCTCCTCACACTCGTGGCATGAGTTCTGTCCACTATCTCTGATCAGCCCTACTCTCAGGATATTGGTGCCCGAGATGAACATTTGAACTGTTTCGCACAGTCCTCATATTTCCACACGTTCTCCATGATGCCTGTGTCCTGTGTCTCTCCAGGTTGGATGAGCAGTTGAAGCCTTGTCCACACAGGACACATGCATGGTGTCTCTGTGTTGTGAATGGTGTGATGTCAGGCTGCGTAACTGGGTCCAGTTATTTCCACAGTCTGTTCACTGGATCAGACAGATGGGTGACTGCTAGGAAGGGCAGGCAGGCAGTGCAGGAATCCCCTATGGCTGTCCCCCTCTCTAACAGGTATACCGTTTTGGATACTGTTTGGAGGGGTAGCCCAGTGGGGAAAGCAACAACAGCAGCCTGAACAGTGGCACCACAACTGGCTCTGTTGCTTAGCAGGGGAGGGCAAAGTGCAGGAGAACGATAGTTATAGGGGACTCGATAGGAAGGGGCACAAATAGGTGCTTCTGTGGACAGGAAAGAGACTCCAGGATGGTACTTTGCCTCCCTGGTGCCAGGGTCTAGGATGTCTCTGAACGAACACAGTACATCCTGAAGGGGGAGGGTGAACAGCCACTGGGATATCTTCTGGGACAGGTGTAACCTGTACAAGAAAGAAGTGTTGCATCTAAACTGGAGTGGCACCAATATCCTGGCTGCGAGGTTTGCTCGAGTCACTCGGGAGGATTTAAACTAGTATGGCAGGGGGGTGGGAACCAGAGCGCTAGGGTAGAAGGTGTAATAACTGAAGGGGAATTGGAGAACAAAAATATGAGAACAACATCACCTTGTCTGCTCAAACATAGTGTTTTGAAGAGTATTTGTTTCAACGCCAGAAGTATAGCGGGGAGGCAAATGAACTTAGAGCACTTATTAGTACTTGGAATTACGATGTTGTGGCGATCACAGAAACATGTTTAAGTGAAGGGCCGGATTGGCAACTGAATGTTGCAGGATACAGATGCTTCAGGAGAGATAGAGAGGGATGTAAAAGGGGTGGGGGAGTAGCATTACTGGTTAAAGAGAATATTATAATATTATGACGGGAAATATACTGTAAATGTCAAAACTCAGAGGAATATAGAAAGTCAGAGTTCTCTGTGTTGCATGAGCACAGATCTTTGAAGTTGGCAGCACGAATAGACAAGTTACTCAAGAAAGCAGACGGAATGCTTGCCTTCCTTGGACGGGGCATTGAGTATAAAAACTGGCAAGTCATGCTGCAGTTGCATAGAACCTTGGTAAGGCCACACTTGGAGTATTGTCCACAATTCTGGTTGCCAGCGTACCAGAAGAATGTGGAGGCTTTGGAGAGGTGCAGAGGAGGTTTACCAGGATGTTGCCTCATCTAGAGGGCGTTAGCTATGTGGAGAGGCTGAATAGACGCGGACTGTTTTCGTTAGAAAGACAGAGGTTGAGGGGTGACCTGAAAGAGGTCGACAAGATTATGAGGGGCATAGATAGAGTGGATGGGCAGGCACTCTTTCCCAGGGTGGAGGGATCAGTCACCAGGGGGCATAGGTTTAAGGTCCTCTGGGGCAAAGTTTAGAGGAGATGTGCGAGGCAGGTTTGTTTACGCAGAGGGTGGTGAGTGCCTGGAACGCATTCCCAGGGGAGGTTGTGGAAGCAGATACATTAATGGCGTTCAAAAGGCATCTTGACAAACACATGGATAGGATGGGTATAGAGGGATACAGCACAAGGAAGTGCTGAACGTTTTGGCAATGATTGGTATCATGACCAGTACAGGCTTGGAGGGCCGAATGGCCTGTTCCTGTGTTGTATTGTTCTTTGTTCAAAGACCCTGTTCAATGTGGGAGAAACAGTTCCCGTGTTTGGAATGTGGATGACGTTTTAGCCGATGGTCTGACCTTTCGAACAATATGTAGTCACGCTGGAAGAAACCTTGGAAATCTGGGTACTGTGGAATAGATTTAATCAGACCTGGAGATTCATCGACATGTTCACACTGAGGAGCGACCATTAATGTTCTCCGTGTGTGGGAAGGGACTCACTCAGTTCACCAACCTCACTTCATCATGGTCAATCTATACTGGACCGTTACCGAGTGCAATGTATCTTTCCTGAGGTTTGGTGGCCAGTACGGAACACAGTTCATGCAGCAAGTGAGGAAAAGACAGCAGGAATTTCTCTAATCTGTGATTTATAAGGACACATTCTTGGTTCACAGCAGTTACGTTTCTTCAGTAATTTCTTCATTTTCCCTAAACTACCCTGCC
Source organism: Scyliorhinus canicula (assembly GCF_902713615.1). Classification (NCBI taxonomy): domain Eukaryota; kingdom Metazoa; phylum Chordata; class Chondrichthyes; order Carcharhiniformes; family Scyliorhinidae; genus Scyliorhinus; species Scyliorhinus canicula. The sequence goes on from NW_024055477.1 coordinate 165,867, forward strand.
TGTTAATTCTATTATTTCTGATAATTCCACTACTGTAGCGAAAATATCACGCATTAGAATTTAATCTGTTCCATTATTCACTCTGGTTTAAGTTTATGTTGAGGTTAATAACAGACAAAATCTGTCCCTCTCCCCAATCCGATTAGAGTTTCCAATGAGTAGATTCTGTGGAATGGAATGTCTTATCAACGTTTCCATGGTGAACTGGCTGCAGTGAAGGAATGTCTTATCAGCGTTTCCATGGTGACCTGTCTGCAGGTTAGGAATGTCTGATCAGCGTTTCCACGGTGACCTGTTTGCAGTGAAGGAATGTCTTATCAGCGTTTCCATGGTGACCTGTCTGCAATGATGCGCCTGTTTGAGTTTCTAACTCAGACTAAACTTCTCTCTCCCATAACACACATTATATCAGACATTAGATGTCAATGTATTTCAGCCATGTTTTGTTAATATCTCCAAAACCCTAAAAAGAGTTCAGATACACAAATGTTTAAATGTGGGAGGACAAGTTGATAAAGTGTTTCAAATACACATGGGATCCAAGGTTTTAGAGTACAAAATGACAGATGTCATGTAAACCTGGTACAAATCATTGGTTAGGCTGCAGTTGGAATATTAGATCAGGTTTTGGGGATATTACACCAGGAAGGATGTCAAGGCCAAGGAGAGGGTGTAGAAGAGATTCACTGAGATGATCCCAGGGAAGAGAGGATTTAGTTACCAGGACAGATTAGAGAAACTGGGGCTCTGGTCATTCAAACAGAGGCTGACTGGAGATCAGAGGGAGGGGGGTTTGATTCCGGCCTCGGGTGACTCTGTAGGGTTTGCACTTCCTCCCCGTGTCTGCGTGGGTTCCTTCTGGGTGCTCCAATTTCCTCCCTCAGTCCAAAGATGCACAGGTTAGGTATATTGGCCATAATAAGAGACTTCCCCTGAGTGTCCAAAGGTTAGGTGGGGTTCTGGGGATAGGGTGGAGGAGTGGTCCTGAGTGGGGTGCCATATTGGAGGGTCAGTGCAGACCGATGGGCTGAATGGCCTCCTTCTGCATTGTAGAGATTCTATGGAACAGAAAAAGACACATGAAATATCAAGCAGACTACAACAATGTTCAGGATTGTCACTGCCCCTCTGGGCATGCAAGGGGGGGGGGGGGGGGGGGTGGGGGGGGGGGGTGGGGGAGACAGGGTGGGGAGACGGGGGGGGGGGGGGGGAGACGGGGGGGGGGGGGGGGGGAGACAGTGGGGGGACCGGTGATGGTTTCTCTTATCTCTGAATGAAATTTTATTTTTAAAGTGAAGGGTGTCTGTACTGGAGAATCTGAGTACTAAGTGCCAGCTTGAACCATTCTCCAATCAGTTACAGCACAGCTCCCTCTACGTTGCCCCATGAAACACTCCCAAGGCTGATACAAAATGGTATTAGATACAAAGTAAATCTCCCTCGATGATGTCCCCATCAAAACACTCCCATGATCGGTAGAGCACAAGGTTGGGTACAATGTAAATGGTCCTCTGCATTGTCCCCATCAAACAGTCCCAGGACAGGTACAGCATACCTTCTGGAAATCCAGATAAAGCACATCTACAGGTTCCCCTTGTTACTTCCTCAAACATCTTGCTAAATTAGTCAATCAAGATTGATTCCCTGGACGGACTTCCGGTTGCGGCTATGACTAGCTAAGCCGCACATTTGGAAGCTCCTGCAACAAAGGTGTTTTTGGGCCAATTGGAGGGCCCCAACGGCGCTGAAAAAACGAATCCCGGTGGGGGAAGGTCCCCTGAGGAGAACTAGACCGATTTTATGGTCGGTACCCGGAGTGGAGCGGCAAGAAAAACGGCAGCAGCTCCCCAAAAAAAGCGGGGGAAGAAAATCAAAATGGCGGCCGGCGGTGCACCGGAGGAGTGGAAGAAATGGGCGGAGGAGCAGCAGGCCGCTCTCCTTCGTTTTTTCACGGAGATGAAAGTGGAACTCTTAGAGTCCATGAACGCGACGGCCACCAGGTTGGTGGGAGCCCAGGCGATCCAAGAGGCGTCGATTAAAGATCTGCAGCAGGAGATGACCGCGAGGGAGGAGGAGGCCACAGTCATCGGGGCAAAGGTGGAGGTGCACGAGGCACTCCACATGAAGTGGCAGAGCCGCTTCGAGGAGCTGGACACTCGGATGAGGAGGAAAATTTGAGGATCCTGGGCCTGGAAGAAGGCCTGGAGGGGTCGGATCTCCCGGGATATGTGGCGGAGATGTTGAGCTCCCTGATGGGGGAAGGGGCCGGTCCGGCGCCCCTGGAATTGGAAGAGGCATACCGGGTCATGGCCAGGAGGCCTAGGGCAAACGAGCCCCCGAGGGCGGTGCTGGTGCGGTTCCAGCGGCTAAGTGATCGAGAGAAAGTCCTGAGGTGGGCTAAAAGGGAGAAAAGCAGCAAGTGGCAGAACTCGACGGTAAGGGTGTACCAGGACTGGAGTGCGGAGGTGGCAAAGCGGCGGGCCCGGTACAACCGGACAAAGGCGGTGCTACACGCGAAAAAGATCAAATTTGGAATGTTGCAACCGGCGCGCTTGTGGGTCACCTACAAGGACCAACATCATTATTTCGAGTCCCCAGAGGAGGCCTGGACCTTTGTACAAGAGGAAAAGTTGGACACGAACTAAAACCTGGGAGCACCGGCGGTCGTAGCCGCCGGGGGACTCTTGATTGAGCAAGTGGCCCTTTTCTTTTTCAGGCCAGGTCGGAACTGGGTAACAGTTTCGTGGAGTGTTTGGGGTGTTTTTTCTCGAACGGTTGACTTTTCTGAATATTTTGAAGGTTTCGAGTTGTTGGGTGTTTCTGTATATTTGTACTGTTGAAATCTCTATTGTGGGTCGTTGGCTTCTTATGGGGTGTTTTTTTCCCGTTTCCAATTTCCCTTAGTTATTTACCCCTCTTACCCTTTTTCTTTGGGTGCTTGGGGGGGTTTTTTTGTTCTTTTTTTCTTTTCGGGTTATGGTTATCTGCGGTTATTTATACTGTTTGATGGAGGGTGATGGTTGGGCACACTGTTAGTTGATAGTTAGTTAATTATTTTGTTATTTAAGTATGTAGTTAAGTATTTATGTATTTAGTTGCCATTGGGTATTTGTATTTATATCGTTAAGTTGGGGAGACGGGACGGGGGGGAGCGGGTTGATTATGTGGGTCTTTCTCGGGGGTTTTAAGGGGATCTTTCACGGGCGCAGATGGGGTGAACCGGGAGGAGTCGGAATGTGGCAGGAGCAGCCGGGTCAGCGGAGACCAGCTGACTCTCGGGAGTACGATGTGGGGTACATCGCGGCTAGGAGGGGTCCTAGCCAGGGGGGGGGGGGGGGGGGGAAGGGGGGGGGGGGACTGGGGGGGGACACCGGGTTGCTGCTAGAAAGACCAGGGACGAGAAGGGGAGAGCCGGGGGGGGTGGGGGGGGGGGCCATCGCTATGGGAAGCGGGTCAGAAAAGAAGGGATGACCCGGGGCGAGCAAGGGACAAGACATGGCTAATCGACAGGGAGTAGGGACGGGTCGCTCTGCGACCCGATTGATCACGTGGAACGTAAGGGGGCTGAATGGGCCGGTCAAAAGATCAAGGGTCTTCTCACACCTGAAGGGACTGAAGGCTGATGTAGCAATGCTGCAGGAGACTCATTTGAGGGTAGCAGATCAGGTCCGCCTGAGAAGGGGGTGGGTGGGACAGGTGTTCCACTCAGGCTTGGATATCAAGAACCGGGGGGGTGGCGATTTTGGTGGGAAAGAGAGTGTCGTTTGTGGCGGCAGAGGTGGTGGCAGACAAGGAGGGCAGGTACGTGATGGTGAGGGGTAGGCTGCAGGGAGAGAATGTGGTACTGGTAAATGTGTATGCCCCGAACTGGGACGACGCGGGTTTTATGAGGCGCCTGCTGGGCCTCATCCCGGGACTGGAGGCAGGGGGCCTGATCATGGGAGGGGACTTTAATACGGTGTTAGACCCTGGGCTGGATAGATCGAGTTCCAGGACGAATAGGAGGCCGGCAGCGGCAGAGGTGTTAAGGGGGTTCATGGAGCAGATGGGAGGGGTAGACCCATGGAGATTTGGTAGGCCTAGGGCGAGGGAGTATTCTTTTTTCTCCCACGTCCACAGAGTGTACTCTAGGATCGATTTTTTCGTATTGAACAGGGGGCTGATACCGAGAGTGCAGGACACGGAGTACTCGGCCATTGCGATATCGGACCATGCACCACATTGGGTGGACGTGGACATGGGGGAGGCGCGGGACCAACGCCCGTTGTGGCGCCTGGATGTAGGGCTGTTGGCGGACGAAGAGGTGTGCAGAAGGGTGAGAACGGGCATTGAGAACTATCTGGGTACGAATGACACAGGTGAGGTGCAGGTGGGGACGGTCTGGGAGGCCTTGAAAGCAGTGATTAGAGGAGAGCTGATCTCCATAAGGGCACACAGAGAGAGGAAGGAGAGGCAGGAAAGGGAGAGGCTGGTGGGGGAGCTCCTAGAAGTAGATAGGAAATATGCGGCGGCGCCAGAGGAGGGGCTATTAAGGGAGCGGCGTAGCTTGCAGGCCAGGTTCGACCTACTGACCACTAGGAAGGCGGAAATGCAGTGGAGAAGGGCGCAGGGTGCGGCGTATGAGTACGGGGAAAAGGCGAGCAGGATGCTGGCACACCAGCTTCGTAAGCGAGATGCAGCCAGAGAGATTGGGGGAGTGAGAGAGAGGGGTGGGGATGTAGTGCAGAAGGGGCAAGAGGTGAATAGGGTCTTTAGGGACTTCTATAGGGAATTGTATAGGTCTGAACCGCCGAAGAGGAGAGGGGGAATGAAGAACTTTCTCGACAAATTGGGGTTCCCAAAGGTACAGGAGGAGCTGGTGGAAGGGTTGGGGGCGCCGATAGAGCTGCAGGAGCTAATTAAAGGGATAGGCCAGATGCAGGCGGGGAAGGCGCCGGGGCCGGATGGGTTCCCGGTGGAGTTTTACAGGAAATTTGTGGACTTGGTGGGTCCAGTGCTGGTGCGAGCCTTCAATGAGGCGCGCGAGGGGGGGGTTCTGCCTCCAACAATGTCGCAGGCCCTGATCTCCTTGATTCTGAAGCGGGACAAGGACCCGGTCCAGTGCGGGTCCTACAGGCCTATCTCCCTCTTAAATGTAGATGCCAAGCTGTTAGCAAAGGTCCTGGCAACCAGGATAGAGGACTGTGTGCCAGGGGTAGTCCATGAAGACCAGACGGGGTTCGTGAAGGGACGCCAACTTAACACAAATGTCCGGAGATTGTTAAATGTGATTATGATGCCAGCAGTGGAAGGGGAGGCGGAGATAGTGGTAGCGCTGGACGCGGAGAAGGCATTTGACAGGGTGGAGTGGGAATACTTGTGGGAGACGTTGGAAAGGTTTGGGTTTGGGGAGGGATTTATCAAGTGGGTAAAACTGCTCTATTCAGCTCCAATGGCAAGTGTGGTAACAAACGGGAGGAGGTCAGAATATTTTGGGCTCCATCGAGGTACTAGGCAGGGATGTCCCCTATCTCCCTTACTCTTTGCATTAGCGATTGAGCCGTTGGCGATGGCACTGAGGGGTTCAGGGGGGTGGAGAGGACTGACAAGGGGAGGGGAGGAACATCGGGTCTCGCTCTATGCGGATGATTTGTTGTTGTATGTGGCAGACCCGGAGGGGGGAATGCCGGAGGTAATGGGGATACTAGCGGAGTTCGGGGACTTTTCGGGATATAAATTAAATCTGGGGAAAAGTGAGGTCTTTGTAATACACCCGGGAGACCAAGGGGAGGGAATTGGGAGGCTCCCCTTCAAAAGAGCAGTTAAAAGTTTTAGGTATTTGGGGGTGCAGGTGGCAAAGAACTGGGGGACCCTCCACAAGTTGAACTTTTCCAGACTGGTGGAACAGATGGAGGAGGAGTTTAAGAGGTGGGACATGGTGCCGCTGTCGCTGGCAGGGAGGGTGCAGTCAGTTAAAATGACGGTCCTCCCGAGGTTCTTGTTTTTGTTCCAGTGTCTGCCCATCTTCCTCCCCAGGGCCTTTTTCAAGAAGGTAACGAGTAGTATCATGGGGTATGTGTGGGCACATGGCACCCCGAGAGTTAGAAGGGTCTTTTTGGAGCGGAGTAGGGATAGTGGAGGGCTGGCGTTACCCAACCTTTCAGGATATTACTGGGCGGCAAATACATCGATGGTACGAAAGTGGATGATGGAAGGGGAGGGGGCAGCCTGGAAGCGCATGGAGAGGGCGTCCTGCGGCAACATAAGCTTAGGGGCACTGGTAACGGCACCATGGCCGCTCCCTCCCACGAGGTATACCACGAGCCCGGTGGTGGCGGCCACCCTCAAGATCTGGGGGCAGTGGAGGCGACACAGGGGGGAAGTGGGAGGTCTGATAGGGGCACCACTAAGAGGGAACCACAGATTTGCGCCGGGAAACACAGGAGGGGGATTCCAGAGCTGGCAGAGGGCGGGTATTAGACAACTGAGGGACTTGTTTATAGAGGGGAGGTTTGCGAGCCTGGGAGAGCTGGAGGAGAAATTTGGGCTCCCCCCGGGGAACACGTTCAGGTACCTCCAAGTGAAGGCATTTGCCAGACGACAGGTAGCGGGGTTCCCCGCGCTCCCCGACAGGGGGGTGAGTGATAGGGTGCTATCAGGGGTCTGGGTCGGGGAGGGGAAGATCTCGGACATCTATAAGATTATGCAGGAGGTGGAGGAGGTACCAGTAGAGGAGCTGAAAGATAAGTGGGAGTTAGAGCTGGGGGAACAGATAGAGGACGGGACATGGGCAGACGCCCTGGAGAGGGTCAACTCGTCGTCGTCATGTGCGAGACTAAGTCTCATTCAATTTAAGGTACTGCATAGAGCCCACATGACGGGGACAAGGATGAGTCGGTTTTTCGGGGGTGAAGACAGGTGTATTAGATGTTCAGGAAGCCCTGCGAATCATGCACATATGTTTTGGGCATGTCCGGCGCTGGAGGAGTTCTGGAAGGGGGTGGCAGGGACGGTGTCGAGAGTGGTGGGGTCCAGGGTCAAGCCAGGATGGGGACTTGCGATCTTCGGGGTTGGGGTGGAACCGGGGGTACAGGAGGCGAGGGAGGCTGGAATATTAGCCTTTGCGTCCTTGGTGGCTCGGAGGAGGATCCTGATTCAGTGGAGGGACGAAAGGCCTCCGAGTGTTAACACCTGGTTAAACGACATGGCAAACTTCATCCAATTGGAAAGGATCAAATTCGCCCTGAGAGGGTCGGTGCAGGGGTTTTCCAGGCGATGGCAACCCTTCCTAGACCTCTTGGATCAGAGATAGAAACTGAGGCCATGACAGCAGCAACCCGGGAGGGGAGGGGAGGGCGGGAGGGGGGGAGGGGGGGGGGGGAGGGGGGGACAACGACGAAGGAAGTACGGTAGCGGCGGTGGCACGGGCAAGGCCTGCCCGAGGACGCTGCTAGAAATGATAAGTTGGTCTGACTGTCGGTTCGCCGGCGGGGGGGGGGGGGGGGGACGCGCGGGTAGGGGGGGGGGGATTTTTTTTTCTTTTTCTTGATTTTCTTGTTAAGTAGGGGGGTTTGACTTTGTTTTGTTATAATTTAAATGTAAATGTAGGGGGGGTTAAAATGTTTGTATTTTGAAAAATTCAATAAAAATTATTTAAAAAAAAAAAAAAAAGATTGATTCCCTGAACCCCATTTTCAAACACTGTGTCAAAAGAAAATTCAAATCTCCTCTACCCCTCTGGCTCCTTTGCCAATTACATTAGACGGACTCACTTTCTGTTAAAGAGCCTGTCAACCCCTCTCACTCACTTTCCCAAAAGTGAACAATTTTAATCAGGAAAAGTCCAACAAATTCAAATATTTTCTGTTTAAAAGTTTATTGATGAAATAGAACATGGTTAAAAAAGCTGACGGAAAATTACTTGAGGATCAAAGACAATCAGAGTAACAGGATGTTCACAATGTTCTGGACCCAAATAGTTCCCTTCAGCTCCTCTGTACCCTGTCCCCGTGACTCCCCGCTTTGGACACGGGGGCACTGAACCCTGGGGTCACGTCACTATCAGTCCCGGTCACCCTCTCCAAAAAGGTCAGCAACTTCTTAGAAAAAATCAAACTCCCAGTCAACAAATTAAAGGATCACATCAGGTTTTATGAGTTTTAATACAACAAACAAACAAACTAGAAGCTACTTTCAGTCAGAATCCTACACATTAAACTATAAACTAGAACCTTGCCCTTTTTCACAATCTAGAAATACACTCCACGATTATAGTTACTCTGCCTTATAAATCGAAACTTAATTGTCTCAGAACCTGTCCAAAGTGATGATTCATTCCCGAGGTTCATTTACTTCAGTTCTTCAACCAAGACACCGAGGAAAAAAAGGGAGAATAGAATAGAATGTGAACTAGCAAAATACATAAAAATGGAGTGTAAAAGTTTCTGTGGCTCCGTAAAAAGGACATACTGGTGCTGGAGGGTGTGCAGAGGAGATCCATTACGTTAATCCCAGAGCTAAAGGGGTTGGATTATGGGGAGAGGTTGAGTAGACTGGGACTGTACTCGTTGGAATTTAGAAGGAAGAGGGGGGATCTTATAGAAACATTTAAAATTATGTAGGGAATAGATAGGATAGATGCGGGCAGGTTGTTTCCACTGGCGGGTGACAGCAGAACTAGGGGACATAGCCTCAAAATAAGGGGAAGTAGATTTAGGACTGAGTTTAGGAGGAAACTCTTCACCCAAAGGGTTGTGAATCTATAGAATTCCTTGCCCAGTGAAGCAGTAGAGGCTCGTTCATTAAATGTTTTTAAGGTAAAGATAGATAGTTTTTTGAAGAATAAAGTGATTAAGGGTTATGGTGTTCGGGCCGGAAAGTTGAGCTCAGTCCATAAAAGATCAGCCATGATCTCATTGAATGGCGGACCAGGCTCGAGGGACCAGATGACCTACTCCTGCTCCTAGTTCTTATGTTTGGCTCAAAGGTTTGTCCATTCCAGATAGAGTCAGGAGAATTTAGAATGAGGAATAGAGATCTCGACAGCCACCTCATTCAACACTCTGGGATGTAGATCATCAGCTTTTGGGGATTTATTCACTTCCAAACCCATTAATTTTTCCAGTGCTACTTTTTCACCAATACTAATCTCTGCCAGTCCCTTGGTTCTCTGGTGTTTTGGGGACAATTTCTGTATCTTCCTCTGTGAAGACATTCACACATTGTTTATTTTCTCTGCCATTTCCTTACTCCCCATTATAAACTCTCCTGTCTCTGCCTGGAATGGACCCACATTGGTCTTTGCTAATCTTTTCCTTTTCACATGAAGCTTTTCCAGTCGGTTTTTATGTTTCTCACCAGTTTGCTCTCATCAGTTTCTTGGTCCTCCTTTGCTGAATTCTAATGGCTCTCATGGAATCTTTAACTTTTCTTGTTCGCCACGGTTACATTACTTTTCCTGTTGGGTGTTTGATCCTTAAAGGAATCTATATTTTGAAATATATTTGTATATATGTGAAATATAAATTGCAAAAATCCCAGAGGACCATAGGCTGCTCTCCCCTTTGACAGAGAGCTGACTGGAGGTAATTTAACCCGAGGGTCAGCACACCTCAAGCGACGGGCCTGGTTGAGAAGGCTGGGCCTTCATGAATAAACCCAGCCAGTACGAGAGTTGAATCCTCACTGTTGGCCTTGCTCTGCATCACCAACCAGTTGTCCAGCCAACTGAGCTAACCAACCCCTGATAAATTAGGTATTCCCTGTACCAATCAGTTTCCCAGTCCACCTCAGACAACTTGCCCCTCATAACCTGATAGTTTCCTTCTGTGAGGAACACCCAGATAAACAAAAGAACCATGCAACCACCAGGGCCCATCTCCATGGCAACGTGGCACGCTTTGGAGGGTTTGAAACAGAAATGGAAAGAACATATCTTCACACTTGCAAACACCCTTCCACTCTTGTGATCCTTGTGCAATTTGAAGCCAGGTATCAGCAACAAGGCTCAAAGAGCATCAGCCCACTGGAGGCAAAGTGGTGAGACTGGCCAGTCCAGCAGAAAGAAACCCTCCGACCATCCCCACTGCCCACCTGTCAGAATGAACAAAATGCAGCCCTGGGTGTAGAGCGGAAACAATAACAGCAGAATCCAACCCCTGTAATCGATTGTGGAATTGTTGGTGTCACAGAAGGTCCAATGAAACAGGCAATCCTGTCTCACGTTGAGAAGTGGACGGCGTCTCCCCAGTGTGAACTCGCTGGTGTCTCCGCAGGTTGGATAACTGAGTAAATACTTTCCCACACCGAGAGCAAGTGAATGGCGTCTCCCCAGTGTGAACTCGCTGGTGTCTCCGCAGGTTGGATAACTGAGTAAATCCTCTGCCACACTGAGAGCAGGTGAGTGGCCTCTCCCCAGTGTGAACTCGCTGGTGAATCCGCAGGTGAGATAACCGAGTGAATCCCTTCCCACACTGAGAGCAGGTGAATGGCCTCTCCCCAGTGTGAACACGCTGGTGTGTACGCAGGGTGGATAACCGAGTGAATCCCTTCCCACACTGAGAGCAGGTGAATGGCCTCTCCCCAGTGTGAACTCGCTGGTGAATCCGCAGATGAGATAACCGAGTGAATCCCTTCCCACACTGAGAGCAGGTGAGTGGCCTCTCCCCAGTGTGAACTCGCTGATGTTTCCGCAGGGTGGATGAATCAATAAATCCCTTCCCACACTGAAAGCAGGTGAATGGCCTTTCTCCAGTGTGAACACGTTTGTGTCCCCGCAGGGTGGATAAGTGTGCAAATCCTTTCCCACACTGAGAGCAGGTGAATGGCCTCTCCCCAGTGTGAACTCGCTGGTGTGACTGCAGGGTGGATAGCCGAGTGAATCCATTCCCACACTGAGAGCAGGTGAATGGTTTCTCCCCAGTGTGAACTCGCTGATGTATCTGCAAGGTGGTTGAATCACTGAATCGCTTCTCACACTGAGAGCAGGTAAATGGCCTCTCCCCAGTGTGAACTCGCTGGTGTGTCTGCAGATTGAATAACTGAGTGAATCCCTTCCCGCACTTGGAGCAGGTGAACGGCCTGTCCCCAGTGTGACTGCGTCGATGAATCTCCAGTTTAGATGGGAATCTAAATCCCTTCCCACAGTCCTCACATTTCCATGGTTTCTCCATGTTGTGTGTCTCCAGGTTGTACAATCAGTTGAAGCCTTGTCCACAGATACAACACGAGTATGGTCTCTCCCAGCTGTGAATGTTGTTATGTTTTTCAGGCTGTGTAACTGGTTAAAGCTCCTTCCACAGTCAGTTCACAGGAACACTTTCACTCGGGTGTCTGTTGTGTGGGTCTTGGTGCTTTTCCAGTCACACTGATGGTTGAAAACTTAGGCTGACAGTTCGGGAAAAGGTTTCACCTTCTAGATTCAAAGGTTGGAGATATTCAGGTTCCAAGGAATCGAGTAACTGTCAGATTGAGACGTGACGATTGAGATTTCTGTCTGTAATTCTTCCTCATCTAATATCCTGTAAAAACAATTTACAAAATTCATCACTGTCAGTACAGTATAGAAACTCAGAACAGACAATTCTAGTTTCTATGTGACATTTTTTCCTCTCTCTTATTCCCTGAAAGCTGTAAATCTCCATCCCACACACTCCCTCCATTCTCATTCTGGTGTATCGCCGTTGAGTAGCACAGTGGTTAGCACTGTTGCTTCACAATTCTAAGGTCCCAGGTTTGATTCCCGGCTTGGGTCACTGTCTGTGCGGAGTCTGCACAGGTCCCCATGTCTGCGCGGGTTTCCTCCGGTTTCCTCCCACAGTCCGAGGACATGCAGGTTAGGTGGATTGGCCATGCTAAATTGCCCCTTAATTGGACAAAATGAATTGGGCACTCTAAATTTATTTTAAAAAAAGAAAAAAAAAGTCTTGATGAACCAGAGGAGAGAATCCTGAACGTTCAGCAAGATGCCTCCGTCGAAATTCAATCCTTTGAAAACCAGCCGAGTGGCTGGCGGAGGTACTGGAGGATTTGGAGAACCGAGGGTCAGAGAAAGAACATCTGAGTCATTGGCCTGTCAGAAGGTGTGGAGGTAAGGCTCCCATTAGGGTCTTTGAGGACCGGCTGCCATGCTGGGTGCCATGGTAGCACAATGGCTAGCACTGTTGCTTCACAGCGTCAGGGACCCCGGTTCAATTCCCGGCTTGGGTCACTGTCTGTGCAGAGTCTGTATGTTCTCCCTGTGTCTATGTCGGTTTCCTCCGGGTGTTCCGGTTTCCTCCAACAAGTCCCAAACAAAGACGTGTTTGTTAGGTGAATTGGACATTCTGAATTCTCACTCTGTGTACCTAAACAGGTGCCGGAATGTGGCGACTAGGGGATTTTCACAGTAACTTCATTGCAGTGTTAATGTAAGCCTCCTTGTGAGACTAATAAAGATTATAATGAATGGGCCAAAGGCCCTCTTTCCGTGCTGTAAAATTCTACGACTCTAAAGATAGAGGTGGTATAGGGAAGGAGGGAATGACTTTATAGAGAAACTGCCAAAGCCACAACATTCACCAGCTCTAAGGACAGACCTTAGCTCCCTTTCCAATCTGAAAGCAGCCTGAGCTGGATTTACATTCCCCTTAATTCATCATTGCTGGGTGATAATCCTGTACTTCCTTACCTCACACCACTGTGACAGCACCTTCACTACACAGACTGCAGCAACTGACCAAACATCACCTTCCCAGTTATTCCTGAAGGCACCGCCTTCCCAACCTGGCCCCTTGCCTGAGGTGTGGTGATCCTCAGGTCACATCACCACCGGTCAGCTATCTGTCCCGGGACCAGGCCCTGATTCACAGCCACCATCTTGGGGAAGCAGAGCGCATGCGCTGGCGTCTTGGTGACGCAACACCTGGTGGGCGGGACCTGAAGGTTTCTGTTCCCAGCCGGGTCCTAGTGCCGGTGCAAGATTATCAAAGGGAAAACAGGTTTTTCATCTACTCGAACACATTGTAATAGGTTTTAAAACGTTTACCCACTCCCAGGCTGAAGCTGATAGATGTTTGTTGCCTGGAGGTATCTCTGGATTGCGTAGACATTCAATGTGAGAGGCTGCAGCCTCTATATAGCTACCTGAAGGGGGTTTTCCAAATGTTGATTACATTTCGTGGTCATTTCCAGTTCATTATCAGGATGTTTGTGTGATATTTTCTTACCCTCAGTGTTTTTTCTTTATTTAAAATACATTTCAGCAGCAAGCTTAATGGTGATTTTTAACGGATGGGAGATTATTTATTATCACACCCTTTCCCTGGATATTTGAACATCTCAGTCTCTCGTCCCTTTCACACTCACTGACACATACACAGGAATTAGGTAAAGGTCAAGTTGAAGCTATAATGATGAAAATGAATGTAGACTGCAATCTTTACATCGCTGCAGGCCTGTTGTCTTCTTGTTTAGCTGATTCTTTAGTTGGAGTGAAGGGTTTTTAGAAACAAATAATTTTCATGAGGCTCTGAAGCTTCTTGTAGATGAATAGCCAGGAGGTTGGTTCTCAGGTGGGCTTGGAAGCTGGAATAAGTTCAGTCCTGTGGCTGCACTGGGAGACATTCAGCTCTGCTGGTTAAGCTGGTTCCTGGTGCTTCAGATGCTTCTTACACACACATTTGTTTTGTTCAGGGTTTATTATACTGCATCCCTGACAATTAACTGCAGGGTTAAAACTCTGAGACCCAGGACACCCCGATACAATAGCAGTTTACGATGCTCACTCACGCTTATCTCTGTCCCAATTCAATGTCATTCTCCTGTGTTCAATACGGCACTTGGAGACCAACAGTCCTGAGATTTCATATTCCTCAAATGCTGGTTCATCCGGACACAAGGAGACATTTAAACTTCACAGGTGGCTGCAAAGTTTCCTTATTCAGGTCCGTATTTAACTAATTATTGGTCACAGCATCGAATATTGCCCACAGTTTATTGTCCATAATAACCTGTTAAGTTGCAGCCATCTTGACAGAGTTTGTGGATCTTAGTCTATCACATCTAGTACCCTTGTGCTGAACGTGACATCCTGAATCTACTATTGGGTCTTATTAAAACAGTACATTGTAGCTGGATGAAGACTTAGAGCGGTGGGAGGGGGGGGGGGGGGGGGGGGGGTTACTCTGGCTGCCGACTTCTGTTCCGTGGTCTTGTCTATTCACAGTTGCCTTGCAGAGGCAGCATGCGGTATCCACCGGAATGCTTGATGCCTTCCACACCCCGTGGATACCTCAGCGGACAGAGTGTTTCAGAGACACTGGGAACAATATTCTGGTTCAGTTAGGAAGGTTCCCTACACTTTTGTTGGGGCTTCTAGCTGATTTTGGTCTTCTATTTTGGCTGGACCACATGCTAGGGGAAAGCAAGAGAGGAAAGAAGGTTTGATAGAAACTAGAATGATCTGTTGTGAATTTCTATCCTATTCTTACAGTGATCATTGTTGTAAACTTCTTTTTCAGGCATTAGAATGGGAGGATTGGCAGCTGAGCAACTCGAACCAAATATAACATCAAGATCTGAGCAGCACGGTAGCATGGTGGTTAGCATAAATGCTTCGCAGCTCCAGGGTCCCAGGTTCAATTCCCGGCTGGGTCACTGTCTGTGTGGAGTCTGCACGTCCTCCCCGTGTGTGCGTGAGTTTCGTCCAGGTGCTCCGGTTTCCTCCCACAGTCCAAAGATGTGCGGGTTAGGTGGATTGGCCATGCTAAATTGCCCGTAGTGTCCTAAAAAGTAAGGTTAAGGGGGGGTTGTTGGGTTACGGGTGTGGGGTGGATGTGTGGGTTTGAGTAGGGTGATCATTGCTCGGCACAACATCGAGGGCTGAGGGGCCTGTTCTGTGCTGTACTGTTCTATGTTCTATCTGACAGTCACTCAATTCATTAGGATCTAAATATCACAAACTGTCAATGTGCTTGTCTGTTCTGACTGTGGGAAGAGATTTCAAACATCAGTGTGACTGGAAAAGCCCCGAGACCCACACACACCTGAGTGAAAGTGTTCCAGTGAACTGACTGTGGAAAGAGCTTCAACCAGTTACACAGCCTGAAAAATCATCTTGTTTCCTCTTGTGGGAGAGTCTAGGACCAGAGGGCATAATCTCAGAGGAAGGGGTCTCAAATTTAGAACCGAGATGAGGAGACATTTCTTCCATCAGAGGGTAGAGAATCTGTGGAATTCTTTAGCTGGGCAATCCTTCTTTATCTGGGAATCAAACTGTTGTCTAATTGTCCCAGCATTTACCAGGCTCCCGTGAAGTACTCCAGCTGCTATTTAAATGCAGACTTCAACAATCTATTTTCAGTAGGTTTCTATTCAATTATTTCATTGTGACTGTCACATAACCACATTTGCAGTCTGGAAACTTAAAGGAGCTACTTTACATTCAATCAGGAACATCACAGTTTTACACCAATCTCTGATTTTACAGCACGTTTCCATCATTCACCATTGTTCTTCCTGACTCTAAACACAGTTGTAAGGGAGCTTCTGTTCCATGCCCAGGAACTCTGAACCATGGAAGAGAACAGCGGGGATATATTCCACTCACACCTCAGGATTAACCCACACGAGGACTTTGCTGACAGTGAAGAGAGATGAGATAGACCAAAGTGTTGATGGTAAAAGTAAAGTAAATCGCTTATTGTCACGAGTAGGCTTCAAATGAAGTTACTGTGAAAAGCCCCTAGTCGCCACATTCCGGCGCCTGTTCGGGGAGGCTGTTACGGGAATCGAACCGTGCTGCTGGCTTGCCTTGGTCTGCTTTCAAAGCCAGCGATTAGCCCTGTGAGCTAAACAGCCCCTCTCAGTGTGACCCTGAAGGACTGTGTCCAGGCTGAAGTTCTGTTCCTGCCGTATGATTCTCCCCAGATTGTCCTTTCTGAGCTACAGACAGGTGATGTTAAACACAGGTGGAAAAGACAAAAACCTGCAACGTTTCAAACCAAGCTGATTTATTTCACATTTATTCAGAATATTAAACCTCATCAACAGATGAAAACAGTCACAGTGAAACTGATTCACTGCTGAACATGATTAACAGCATCAATAAAGGTAGAATCCAAAATTTGTAGTCACTTGTGAACTCGCTGGTGTGTCAGCAAGTGGGATGACTGAGTAAATCCCTTTCCACAGACATTACAGGTGAATGGCCTCTCCCCAGTGTGAATGCGATGATGTTCCAGAAGATAAGATAAATGAGAAAATTCCTTCCCACATATGGAGCAAGTGAACGGCCTCTCCCCACTGTAAACTCTCTGGTGTGTCAGCAGGTTGGATGACTGACTGAATCCCTTCTCACACACAGAGCAGGTGAATGGCCTCTCCCCAGTGTGAACTCGCTGGTGATTCAATAGGTTGGATGAACGAGTGAATCCCTTCCCACACACTGAGCAAGTGAACGGTCTCTGCTCACTGTGAACCTGCTGATGTGTCAGAAGGTTGTATGAACGTGTGAATCCCTTCCCACATTCAGAGCAGGTGAACGGTCTATCCCCTGTATGAAGTTGCTGGTGTATCAGAAGGTTGGATGAATTAATGAATCCTTTCCCACAGTCAGAGCATGTGAATGGCCTCTCCCCAGTGTGAATTCTCTGGTGGTTCAGTAGGGCAGATGGACGGCTGAATCCTTTCCCACACACAGAGCAGGTGAATGGTCTCTCCCCAGTGTGAGCATATTGGTGTGTTAGTAAATCCTTTTTGTATTTAAAGCTCTTCTCACAGTCAGGACAGTTAAAAAAATTGTTATCATAGTGAACAAGTTGATGTGTCTGCAGGTGGGATGACTGAATTAATCATTTCCCACACAGGGAGCATGAGAACGGTCTCTCCCCAGTGTGAATAAGTTGATGTGTCAGCAGATCCTTTTTACATTTAAAACTCTTTTCACAGTCAGGACATGTAAATGGTCTCTTATCAGTGTGAACAAGTTGATGAGTCACAATGTGGGATGACCGAGTGAATCCCTTCCCACAAACAGGGCAGGTGAATGGCCTCTCCTCAGTGTGAACTCGTTGGTGTGTCAGAAGGTTGTATGAATGGGTGAATCCCTTCCCACAAATGGAGCAGATGAACGGTCTCTCCCCAATGTGACTGCGACGATGAACTTCCAGTTGTGATGGGTAACTGAATCCCTTCCCACAGTCCGCACATTTCCACAGTTTCTCCATGTTGAGGGGTCTTTATGTCTCTCCCGGTTGAAGCTTTGTCCACACACAAATAAGCGTTTACTTTCTCCCTGCAGTGAATGATGTGATACTCTTTTTGAGGCTGTGTAACTGGTTAAAACTCTCTCCACAGTCAGTGGACTGGAAAACTCTCAATGGGGGTGGGTCTCGGTGCTTTTGCAGTCACACTGCTGAAACAGAACAAACCCTTCTCCTTCCAAATTCAAAGATTGAAGATATTCAGCTCTTAATGAATTGAGTGGCTGTCAGATTTCGATATGATGTTTGGTTTGAGTTTTCTGTTGGCCAATCCTCCACTTCCAATATCCTGTAAAAGGAGTTTACAAAAGCCATCACTGTCAGTGGAGCATATAAATTCTGAACAGACAATTCTAGTTTCTCTGGAACATTTTTCCCTCTCTTGTTCCCCCAAAGCTGTAAATCCCCGTCCCACACACTCTCCGACCTCCCTGGGCTGAAATCCAAACCCATCTCACCATCTCTTTCCTCCACTCCCAGTTTTCTCCCTCCCTCTCCTCTGCCTGGGTTCAGTTCTCCAGCTCCTGTCTGCAGACTGACAATAAAACCAATGGGTCTTATTGGGGGGTTTGGGTTCTGACCATTGTCCCCGCTCGCGGCGGCTCTCATTCAGCCTCTGGGAGCCGCACTCACTCTCACTGCGGCTGCGCTCAGCCCGGAGCAGCAACGCGCATGCTCCACACAGAGAGGCCACTTCCGGGGACGGGGCAACTTGCGCCTGCGCGTTCTGACTCCTGAGCATTCTGACTCCTGAGATGGAGATAGGGCGCATTCGGCCTCGCCGGGCATTCCGGGTAGCCTTATCTGCCATTATTCCATTTTATTCCTCAGGGTGATAAATTGGTTCCGACACTTTTGATGACGTTCGTTGTTTGTACCGAATGTGCCAGCCGCATCGGTGTTTTTCTCTCTGATCGGCCCCTGTTAACGGCTGTCATCTGTTTCGGTGGCGATATGCAGCAGGGCGCCTGCGCGGCCGCCATCTTTCTCAGCGGAAATGTGCAGCAGGGCGCATGCGCGGGCATCCAGGAACCGGAAGCCGGAAGAGAGAATCTTGTGAATTTCTTTCCTGGACAGAGAATGAAATTCCTTTGGAAACTCATTTAGAAAGAGGAGGATTTGCCAACGGGAACTTCAAACCAAACATCACATCACATCATCCTCTGACTGAGTTACTCGATTCATCAGGAGCTGAATATCATTGGGAGGTAAAATGGTTTGTCTGTTCTGTCTGAGGACAAAGAGTTCAGATCAGAGTGACTGGGAAAATTTAAATGACCATTCCGGGTTAAATTTGAGACTAATTACACCGATCACATTGGGGAAGTTAAATAACTTGCTGTTGTACTCATTTGTATGCAGGTAAATTTGGAAATGTCCGCATTAGGGGCTGGTTTAGCTCACAGGGCTAATTGCTGGCTTTTAAAGCAGACCAAGCAGGCCAGCAGCACGGTTCGATTCCCGTACCAGCCTCCCCGGACAGGCGCCGGAATGTGGCGACTAGGGGCTTTTCACAGTAACTTCATTGAAGTCTGCTCGTGACAATAAGTGATTTTCATTTCATTCATTCATTAGCATACTTGGCAGCTAAACTGGGCAAACTGTTGACCTTGTTAGTAGTGAGAGTTACTATCCGGGTTTTTATTGAAGTTTGTTGTTCCTGTTGCATTTCATTTAGCTCACCGGGGCTGCAAAGTCGGTATTCAGCCTAATCTCAATTTCCAGATTGTGGTCTGTAGCTTTTTAAGTTACATCAATTGAAATGTCTATCGAAATACTTTACAAATGTTCTGAGGGTTTCTGTCAGCATGTCACAGATCCTGACCCACCCTCTAAACCACCTAGTCCTTCCCTAAATCTCTGCCCCCTTTTATATGTATCCCTCAACCAAAGGGAATAGGACCTTCCTATCCAATCTATATAGATCACTCAGAATTTAAAAAATACATACATTTATATCTTTTTCCAATTAAGGGGCAATTTAGTTTTGCCAAGCCACCTGACCTACACATATTTGGGTTGTGGGGGTTAGGGTTGGGGCACACAGATAATGGGAGAATGTGCAAACTCCTTACAGACTGTGACCTGGCGCCAGGATTGTACCTGGGTCCCCAGCATGCAGGCACACAGCCACTGTGCCACCATGTTCCCCCAGAATTTTATACATTTAGAATAATCTTAATTATTGTCACAAGTAGGCTTACATTAACACTGCAATGAAGTTACTGTGAAAATCCCCTAGTCACCACACTTTGGCACCTATTCGGGTACACAGAGGGAGAATTCAGATTTCCAATTCACCTAACAAGCATGTCTTTCAGGACTTGTCGGAGGAAACCCAAACAGACACTGGGAGAACATGTAGACTGCGCAGACAGTGTCCCCAGTGGGAATTGAACCCAGCACCCTGGCGCAACAGTGCTACCATAAACAGTTCAGCTCAACTCAATATTCTCAGATTAAAGAAGCTGAAGCGCCCAAAGTGGGTCTTGAACCCACGGCCCTGGGATTAAGAGTCCCATGCTCTACCGACTGAGCTAGCTGGGCTGCTTTTCAAAATTTAATTTTGGTCTCCCCTCAGTCTTTTCTGTTCCAAAGAAAACAGCTCCAGTTTATCCAAACTTTCCTCAGAGCAAACATTGTCAATTTCTGGCTGATGTTCTTAAATCCCCTCTGCTCTCTCTGGTGCAATCTTCCTGTGCACAGGAATCTAGCTCTGGCCTACCTAGTCCTGTCCTGCCATTTATCATGTAATCCTTTGCCTTGTTTTCCCTCTAGCTTTCTTCCTTATTCCTCAAGTGTTCAATCATTTTTGTGTCACAGGTAAACTTCTTCTTCATGTTCCTACATTTAATTTCAAATCAATGATGTAAACCAGGAGTGAAGGGCCCAGTACCGATTCCTTGGAAACCGGCACTGGAAACAGCCCTTTGATTTTCTCTGTTCTTTATGGCATGCTAGTGTCACGGGCAAACTAGCTTGGTTGCCCATTCCTAATTGTCCTTAAACTGAGTGGCTTACTAGGCAATTCAAAATTAACGACATTTCAGTGAGTTGGCCAGATCAGGTAATGCTGGTGCAGACTTGATGGGCCGAATGGTCTGCTTCAGCGCTGTAGATTCTATGATTAATTCTGACCATGGGTCACTGTCTCTGTCGAGTTTTCCTGCATCTGCGTAGATTTCCTTCGCGGGTGCTCTGGTATCCTCCCACAGTCCAAAAATGTGCAGATTAGGTGGATTGGCTGTGCTAAATTGTCCCCGGGAGGTGTTACGGGGATAGGGTGGGGAATTCGCCAAGGTAGGGTGCTCTTTCAGAGGGTTGCTACAGACTTCATGGGTCAAATGGCCTCCTTCTGCACTGAGGGGATTCTATGATTCTACATTGGATGCAATGATGTGTTCACTCACACACACTGCAGCCTGACTCTTGTTGGAGCAGACACTGTTTGTTACACTCAAAGTGAGTGAATCCTTTGCTGTTTCCCCTCTGGGTCCCATCTCCACTATTATTGTCTGATTGTCCCACTGAGACTCTCACTGTTATTATTGGACAATCAGCGAGTCAGCCTGAGCCTGTGGCCGCTCTCACCATCTGGAAGCGTCACAATGCCCGGGTGATTGACGGCAGCTCCCGACCAATAGGAAGAGGAGGGGCGGGATTAGAGGACAGACCAGGAGCAGCTAGACCTCCAACCAATCGGAATGAATGAGGGGCGGGGCCGACTGTGATTGAAGCATGCGCAGTGTGGGTAATGGCAATGGAGAAGAGCGTCTTGTTCAGATCTGAAATGAGTGAGAGGCGATTAACAATATGGAGGGAGCAAGAGATCGTGGGAGCCGGCGGAAACGTCGTGTAAAACTGTTTTAAGCTACAATCCTCGGAAAGTTTCCGGGACCCCGTTTGTACCGAGCGAGCTGCAACTCCTCATGTTCGGCTCGGGTTAACGGCCGCCACCTTTATTGGATGTGCAGGGCGCATGCGCGTTTCTCATCTTTGTCGGGGCGATGTCACAATGAGTGGGAGGAGCTTGTTCCCCATTGTTCAGAATGGAGACAACTTGTCCATCAAACTGGATTAGTCTTTGAGTCCCAATGTCTGAATGATGATGCAAAGCGGTGGCAGAGATGGAAAGAAAAGGAAGCCAATCCTGCTCTCCGGATTTCACTGTCCCATTGGACATCCTGCTCCATGTGTCCAAAGCTCTGCGGCTCTGTTCAGCCACATGAAGCCCTAGGGCAGAACACGCAATGTTGAGTCAACATCACCCTCAAATCAGGGGACTGCTGATGACAAGAGGGTCAGTGTGCAGCGGGGGCATGAGCGGTCATCCTGGACCAGGGAGCAGGAGGGGAGAATGTGGTGAATTTCTCTCCTGGACTGACAGTGATTACTTTTGGAAACTCCTTTTACAGGGGATTAGTAGGGGAGGATTTACACACAGCAAATTCAAACCGGGAAAAATGTTTATCTTTCCTGAATTTTATTTCTGGACTGACAGTGATTCCGTTGTAAACTTCTTTCACAGGGACTTAGAAAGGGATTCGCAGACAGGAAACTCACAACCAATCCTCACATCAAATTCTGACAGCACCATTCGGGTTATCAGGACCTGGAGATTATCGACCTTTGTGTGTCGGCATTGAGTTCAGATCATTACCACGCACTCTGTAAAATTTCTTCCTCATATCTCCCCTGTAGATCTTGCTCACAATCTTAAATCTGTGTCCCATAATCCTTTTACAATCTACTGATGTGAACAGATTTATTTATCTTTTTTCCGGGTTTGCTGTTGTCGTTTCTGGTGCCTGGGTCATGCCAGATGGTCCGTCCGGATTCCACTCCGTTATTGTATATTTATAGCGGTTGAATGGGCTTGGACCAGTCCATTTCCAGATCCAGTACACAAGTGAAGTCTCTGCCAAGCATTGATTGATGTGTATCCAGGTCTGGGATGGATCCCAACAATTTTTTTTACAAATGCCACATCGTCCCAGTTAGGGGCTTAGCCATTCACCAACACCACCAATGTACCTGCCAGTGACCCACTGACCACCACGTATCTCCCATTAGTGTCCGCAATGATCTGAGTAACCGAAAGAGGGATCTGTTTATTGATTAGAATTGCAGCACATCGAGCCCTTCCGTCAAAGCCCGAGTGAAACACTTGGCTCCCCGCTCCGCAGTCTGGTCTGATCTCTAACCCGCGAGTGACTCTCCTGCAAGAACACCACCCCAGCATTTGGATTCTTTAGGTGAGTGACAACCCTTGACCTTCACTGGTCCACCCAATCCCCTTGCGTTCCAGGTGAGCAGCTGAATCAAGGGTCTCCGCACCAGCCCCATCATGGAATCAGCCATTTCAAACGTGAGGGACTATCCAGCAAATCTTCAAAAGTACAGGCCAAGGGTCCACCCAAGATGACCGCCACGTGCACACATCTTCAGAGTAAAACAAAAACAGTTTTATAGTCATCATCAGCAAAGTAACCCCCCTCCCCCATTTTTCACCAACGCCCCACCGAGACACACAGATTGAATCAAACCCCCCCCCATCTCACTCCCATTCACCATCTGACTGCTGGTGGGGCAGCTCCTCTCAGGACAACATGAAAATAGAAACACCAATATTGCCTACTTTGAGGATCAATCATACTTCAGAATGCAGTCCCTTAATAGACTCAATTTCCAACGGGGGCCATCCCCCCACCCTCCCCATAGATCTACATTGTGCTTTGTAAAGAAAATCTCGCTTCATCCCCACACAGAAAAACAGATTCTATCAGAAAATGTCAAAACTATATCGAGGATATCACAACACCCACCCCACCCCACAGGAATGTGGATCTTGTCCAATACAGATAACTGGACCCCAGTCCATGCTTTACAGTAAAGGCATTCGCCTCCTCCAGTGTCTCCAAATGGAAATCTTTGGACTCATTTGTA
This sequence comes from Scyliorhinus canicula, assembly GCF_902713615.1. Taxonomy (NCBI): domain Eukaryota; kingdom Metazoa; phylum Chordata; class Chondrichthyes; order Carcharhiniformes; family Scyliorhinidae; genus Scyliorhinus; species Scyliorhinus canicula. The sequence goes on from NW_024055477.1 coordinate 189,032, forward strand.
ACCCGCAGCTTTGCCGGGTAAACCGCCCCGAATCAAACTCCTTTCTTACACAGAACAGCCTGAACCTTATTAAAGGCCGCTCGCTTCCTCACCAGCTCGGCTCCCTCATCCTGGTAAATCCTCACTCGGATAACTGAGTGAATCCCTTCCCATAATTACAGGGTACCTCCAGGATATACAACATTCTTCCAACCGCTGCTCCCGCCGCATCCTGAAAGCCACACTCAGTGCCATGCGGTGCCACATGAAGACACTCGACATCTCTCTCCAGCAGCACCGTCTTACTCTCTCTCAAAGCTGGCCCTGTCCCCAGTTTAATTTCATCCTTTGCATCATTCGACATCTTAACGACTTTCTTACAGATGGTAAGGAACGCAAGCTTCAACAACTCATCAACACTACAGCCATCCCTGACCCTCCACCACTCCCAAACCCTCGTACCCTATTCCTCCAGTATCAACACTGCTGTCCATCCCAGGCCCTCCACCAGTCCCAATCCCTCGTACCCCATTTCTCCCAGTATCAACACCACAGCCCATCCCTGACCCTCCACCAGTCCCAAACCCTCGTACTCCATTTCTCCCAGTATCAACACCACTGCCCATCCCAGGCCCTCCACCAGTCCCAATCCCTCGTACCCCATTTCTCCCAGTAACAACACCACAGCCCATCCCTGACCCTCCACCAGTCCCAAACCCTCGTACTCCATTTCTCCCAGTATCAACACCACTGCCCATCCCAGACCCTCTACCAGTCCCAAACCCTCGTACTCCATTTCTCCAGTATCAACACTGCTGTCCATCCCAGGCCCTCCACCAGTCCCAATACCTCGTACCCCATTCTCCCAACCCCAGCCCTTGCCGCGTGTTTCACCATACACAGTGACCTTCCCCTTTCTGAGGCTGAGCATGCTGTTCTCAGCAAACGACTCAGCTTTGTACCCTTGCATCCCCATCTCAATGAATTCCGGGCTCGGCATGATGTTGAACTCTTCTTTCGTCGCCTTCGCCTCTGTGCCCACTTCTTTGGGCAAGAATCCTTCCCCGTTCCGCTGATCCTTTCATGTTCCTCCAACATTCTGCCTCCAAGTGGACCCCCCCCCCCCGTCTAATTTTTCTGCCCCCCTCACCCATTCCAACCTCTCTCATTCTGAACTTTCTGCTCGTCACTCTGTCAGGTCTAACCCCGACTTTGTCATCAAACCTGCTGACAAAGTGGGTGCTGTTGTCGTCTGGCGCACTGACCTCTACCTCGCAGAGGCTGAGCGCCAAACTCTCTGATACTTCCTCTTACCTCCCCCTGGACCATGCCCAGACCACTGAACATCAAACCATTATCTCCAACACCATTAGTGACCTCACTTCCTCCGGACGCCTTCCCCCTATGGCTTCCAACCTCATCGTCCCCCAACCCCGGACAGCCCGCTTTTACCTACTTCCCAAAATCCACAAAAAGGACTGTCCCTGCAGGCCCATTGTATCAGCATGCTCCTGCCCCACCGAACTTATTGCCTCTTATCTTGACTCCATCCTCACTCCTCTGGTCCATTCCCTCCCCAGCTACATCCGGGATTCCTCTGATGCCCTGCGCCATATTGACAGCTTCCAGCTCGTGGGCCCTAACCGCATTCTATTCACCCATGGATGTGGAATCCCTCTACACCTCCATCCCACACCAGGATGGCCTGAGAGCCCTTCACTTCTTTCTCGAAAAGAGATCCGGACAATTCCCATCCACCAACACTTCTCCGCCTGGCTAAACTCGTTCTATCTCTCAACAACTTCTCCTTTAACTCATCTCACTTTCTCCAAATCAAAGGTGTAGCAATGGGTACCCGCATGGGTCCTAGCTGTGCTTGCCTTTTATGGGGTATATGGAACATTCCTTGTTCCAGGCCTATCCGGGCCCCCTGCCACAACTCCTTTACCGATACATTGATGACTATTTTGGTGCCGTGTCGTGCTCTCGCCCGGACCTGGAAAAATTCATCAATTTCGCTTCCAATTTCCACCCCTCCATCACTTTCACCTGGACAATCTCAGACACTCCCCTTCCTTTCCTTGATCTTTCTGTCTCCATTTCCGGCAATAGACTATCCACTACAAGCCCACTGACTCCTATCTTGACTACAGCTCTTCACACCCTACACCCTGTAAGGACTCCATCCCTTTCTCTCAACTCCTTCGCCTCCGCTTTCCTGCACCTTTCTCCTCTTTGCTTCCCCCTTCCCCTCCCGCCACACCTACAGTTTATCCTCTGATGTTAGTTTCCCTGCTGTTTGACCTTTCACATCTTTTGTCCTGTCTGGGGACTGCCATTTGCAGTCTTTCCCCTTGGGTTCTGTGGCCATTAGCAGCCGGTTTCCCTGGGTTTCTGTGGCTATGACTCATCTTTCATTCTCACTCCACAGTATAAATATTTCCCACTCTCTCTGTCTGTTAGCTTTGACAAAGAGTCATCGGACTCGAAACTCTTATCTCTTTTCTCTCCCTACAGATGCTGCCAGAGTTGCTGAGATTTTCCAGCATTTTCCCTTTCGTTTTGAATCCCTTCCCACACTTGGAGCAGGTGACTGTCTGTCGCTGGTGTGACTGCTGTGATGAGTACCCAGCTCCACATGGGGCCTTGAATCCCTTCCCACAGTCCCCACATGACAAATGAAATGAAAATCGCTTATTGGTCACAAGGAGGCTTCAAATGAAGTTACAGTGAATAGCCCCTAGTCGCCACATTCCGGCACCTGTTCAGGGAGGCTGGTACCGGAATCGAACCCGCGCTGCTGGCCTGCCATGGTCTTGGCCTTAAAAGCCAGTTATTCAGCCCTGTGCTAAACCAGCCCCTATTTACACGGTTCAGCATGCTGCTGGTGTCCTTGTCCCTCTCCACGTTTAACGATCAGTTGAATAAATAATAATAAACCTTATTAGGTCACAAAAAGGCTTACATTAACACTACAATGGTTACTGAGAAAATCCATTAGTCACCGCACTCCGCCGCCTGTTCGGATGGAGAATTCAGAGTGTCCAAATCACCAAACAAGCACGATTTTGGGGACTTGTGGGAGGAAACTGGAGCACCCGGAGGAAACCCACACAGATACGGGGAGAATGTGCAGACTTCGCACAGACAGAGACCCAAACCGGTAATCAAACCCGAGTCCCTGGCGCTGAGAATCAACAATGCTACCCACTGTGCTATCGTGGCAACCTTGCCTCCCAGAGAGCATGAGTACGGTCCTCTCCCCGCTCTGAATGGAGTGGTGTTTTTTTCAGACTGTGTAATTGGTTAAAGCTCTTCCACAGTCAGTTCACTGGAACACTCACTCAAGTCGAGTGTGTGTGTATCGGGTTTCTTACAGTCACACTGATCTTGGAAAATCTTTTCCTACGGACAGACCAGACAAACATTTCTTCTTCCACATTCACAGGCCAATGATATTCAGTCCTGATGAATGGAGTGACTTTGTTAAATCTGGTTGTGAAGTTGATTTGAGTTTCCATCTGTAAATCCTCCCCTTCTAACCCCCTGTAAAGGAGTTTACAAAAGCCATCACTGTCAGTCCAGGATAGAAATTCTGAACAGGCAATTCTATTTTCTCTGGAACATTTTTTGTTCTCTTGTTCCCCCAAAGCTGTAAATCCCCGTCCCACACACTCTCCGTCCTCCCTGGGCTGAAAACCAAACCCATCTCACCATCTGCACCGTTTCTTTTTTTTTAAATTTGGAGTATGCATTTTATTTTTTCGAATTCAGGGCAATTTAGCGTGGCCAATCCACTAACCTGCACATCTTTGGGTTGTGGGGAGAAACCCACGCAAACACGGGGAAAATGTGCAAACTGCACACAGACAGTGACCCAGAGCTGGGATCGAACCTGGGACCTCGCGCCATGAGGCAGTAGTACTAACTACTGCACCACCTTGCTGCCATTCTGCACCATTTCTCTCCTCACTCCCAGTTTTCTCCCTTCCTCTCCTCTGCCTGGGTTCAGTTCTCCAGCTCCGTCTGCAGACTGACAATAAAATCAATGGGTCTTATTGGGGGGTTGGGGCCTCCAGCGGGTGTTTGTGAATCCTCCCCACCCACCTGCCAGGGTTTCCTTCCTTGCCATCGGAGAGACTCTGATTTATTATTCTCCCTTGTGGTCCAGGTCTCTCCCTCAGCTTGACATATTTATTTGTCTGGAGAAAAGGATTGTCTCTTTCCTAATGTTCACAATTAAAGGGGTGGGTTTCCCATGGAGATGTTTGACATTTCAGGGGACATTAAATTAATAGTGGACAGAGATATGTCTGGTGTGTTACATGGTACAGATTGATATATTATTTACGGTTCTGTAATAAAATATATTTATTATGATTTCTCTTCTTTTAATATAAGATTGCAGCTCCGTTATAGATTCCAGTCATCTCTTCCCTCAGAGGGTTGTTAATCTCTGGATTTCTCTTCCACAGGACCAGTTTGTATCTGGGGGTCATTGCATATATTGAAGCACAAGTTTTGACAGATATTTTATTAACAATGGAGTTAAGGGTTACCGGGAACAGGTAGAAAATAGAGTGAAAGCTGAGATGAGGAGGGATCTCTTCACTCGAGGATGTGGTGAAGCTTTTGGAATTCTCTATCCCAGAGGAAATGTGGAGCCTCGGTCATCAGGGATTTCAAGACAAATATGATAGGTTTCTAGATATTGAGGATATCGAGGGATATGGGGACCGTTGGGGAAAATGGTGCTGAGGTAGATCGGCCAAGGATCTAATTGAATGGTTAGCAGACTCAGTGGGCCAAATGGCCAACTCTTGCTCCTATTATAATCTGTGTCCTGGTCAGGAAGCAGTGAGCTGAGCTTGGATCTGTCAATCAACATGAATCAGCACCTTCAGGAGAATTAGGAGGGTGAATATCAGATACAGCAGAGTGAGAATGGAGGGAGATTGTGTGGGATGGAGATTTACAGCTTTTGGAGAACGAGAGAGGAAATTATGTTCCATAAGAACTAGAATTGTCTTCTGAGTTTCTATCGTGTACTAACAATGATGATTTTTGCAAATTGTTTTTAAAGGATATTGGAAGAGGAGGAATTATAGACAGAAATCTCAAAGGTCATGTCTCAATGTGACAAACTCAGTCGATTCCTTTTGATCTGAATATCATTGGTGAGAAGGAGAAATGTTTGTCCGATCTGTCGGCTTCCAAAGATTTTAAGTACGAAAAGCACCGAGACTCACACAACACACACCTGAGTGAAAGTGTTCCAGTGAACTGACTGTGAAAATCAGTGTGACTGGAAAAGCACCGAGACCCACACACCAGTGAGAGAGTTCCAGTGAACTGACTGTGGAAAGAGCTTAAACCAGTTACACAGCCTGAAACAAACATCACACCATTCACAGTGAGGAGAGACCGTGCACATATTCGTGTGTAGACAAGGCTTCCACTGATTGTCCAATCTGGAGAGACATGAGGAGACCCAAAACATGGAGAAACCGTGGAAATGTGGGGACTGTGGGAAGGGATACAGATTCCCATCTGAGCTGGTGACTCATCGACGCATTCACACTGGGGAGAGGCCATTCACCTGCTCTGTGTGTGGGAAGGGATTCACTCGGTTAACCATCCTCAAGTCACACCAGCGAGTTCACACTGTGGAGAAACCATTCATCTGCTCTCAGTGTGGGAAGGGATTCCAATACTTAACCAACCTACGGATCCATCAGCGAATTCACACTGGTGCGCGCCCATTCACGTGCTCTCAGTGTGGGAAGGGATTCACTCAGTCATCCAGTCTGCAGAGACATCAGAAAGTTCACACTGGGGAGAGGCCATTCGCCTGTTCTGTGTGTGGGAAGGGATTCACAGAATCATCCAACCTGCAGAAACATCAGCGAGTTCACACTGGGGAGAGGCCATTCACCTGCTCCCTCTGTGGGAATGGATTCACACGGTTATCCAGCCTGCAGAAACATCGGCGAGTTCACACTGGGGAGAGACCATTCACCTGCTCTCAGTGTGGGAAGGGATTTACACAGTTATTCAGTCTGCAGCGACATCAGCGAGTCCACACTGAGGAGAGGCCATTCACCTGCTCTTAGTGTGGGAAGGGATTACATAGAAATATAGGCAATAGGAGCAGGAGGAGGCCATTTGGCCCTTTGCGCCTTGTAATTGATAATATAGAAAGACGTGTCATTTGGAACATGGAAGTTTGGTAATACCTGATTTAAGAAACAGAGATAGGGAAAAATCCCACGAAGAGTTAACAGCAGCTGCCAGGAGAGGATTGTAAAATGCAGATAGCTTTGGTCAAGCAGGCTTAGCAAACAAAATAAGCAGGTCTTTCAAGACACAATCAGTGAATTTTAGTATACAGCTAAAAGCAATGTTTCGAACCTCCTTTTTTAGTTGGGTAAGCAGATGGAAAAGAGTGGATGAGGTTCAGCTGAATTAGGTGACCAGTGTTTAAATGTGAGGCAAATCTTTTAAACTCACCACCAATTGAATCTTTAGTATAAAGCTAAAAACAATATTTCATACCCTCCTTGAAGTTATGCAGCTGGAAAAGAATGGATGAGGTTCAGTTGAATTATGTGACAATTCTAGGTGTGAAATTTTGCTGACATTAGGTGAATATGGAAAGCTGGAGACAATGTGTCTACAAAAACATAAATTAGACCCAAATCAAAGTCAAAATTATGAGCTGGGGACACAATTTGATAATAAATCTATAGAAATGGCAGAATCAAACATCACACCACGTTGAAATCAAAGCATTTTGAACATCACAAAGGAAACAATCTAATTAGAGATCTATGAGATGAGGTCATGCTCAAAATGAACTTAGTGTTAGAAACATTTAGATTATAGGTACCTTTTACAATCCAAGTGAAATAAAAATTACTTTACAATAAAGTAATAAAAATTTAACTGTTATAAAGATATATAAACGAGGGGCTGGTTTAGCTCACTCAGCTAAATCGCTGGCTTTTAAAGCAGACCAAGCAGGCCAGCAGCACAGTTCGATTCCCGTACCAGCCTCCCGGACAGGCGCCGGAATGTGGCGACTAGGGGCTTTTCACAGTAACTTCATTGAAGCCTACTCGTGACAATAAGCAATTTTCATTTCATTTCAAACGCTGAGAAAGGAGCAGAGAAGAAACAAGAGTCAGCTCAGAGTCATCTCATAGCTCAGTCATGGGAAAGGGACAGAGCAAAGCAGCCGAGCTAAAACAGCTAATATATCTAATGAAGACCAGAATTTAGAGAGGAGGCAGAGTCAGCTCAGAACCAGCTCTCATAGCTCAGTACATGGGAAAGATGGAGCATAGCAACCAAGCAGAACAGCTAATACATCTGAGGAAGACCAAAAGCTAAAGAAGTGATTGTCAAGGTGGGCCTGAAGGTCCCTTCACCCAACCAGGAGAACCCAGAAGCAAAATCTTTTTACTTTTCTGTAAAGGCAGTGATTGCATCTTTTAAAAGAAGAAATATAAGAATAAAATAACTTAAAAGTTTTAACCTGACACAGTGGTTATTACAAAGCCTACTTTACTTAGCAACGCAGGACCCAGGATACCGATGCTACTAAAGTGGTAAGTAGGTAAAATTCTTCTGTGAAGGTATGGGTTATACCGGGGGATAACTTGAAAATATAGTTTGACCTGAATAGCACCCACAAGCCTGCATCGGAGTCAGGGAGTGAGAATCCCTGTTCACCATTTAGAATATCGACCTTTTTGGTATCGGGGGAGTTCTAAGAATAGTGGTGAGTTTTTAACTTCAGCCTGCTCTGCAATTCATTATGATCATGGCTTATCATCCAACTCTTTTCACAGTGACTTCATTGCAGTGTTAATGCAAGCCTACTTGTGGCAATAAAGATTATTATTGTTATTATTAATAAGATGTGCAGGGTAGGTGAATTGGCCACGCTAAATTGCCCCTTAATTGGAAAAAAGAATTGGGTATTTAAAATTTTTAAAAAATCATTAATCTGTCTTGTGAATATCTGGGCCCAAGCACCGATCCCTGCGGTACCCCAGGCACGGCCTGCCAGTTTGAAAAAGACCATTAATTCCTCCTCTTTGTTTCCTGTCTGCCAACCAGTTTTTTAAATCCATCTCAATACACTACCCCTAATCACATGTGCTTTAATTTTACACACTAATCTTTATTTTACTTTGTCAAAAGCCACTGAAAATCCAAATATACCACATCCACTGGCTTCCCCTCGTCAACTCTACCAGTTACACCTGGAAGAATTCCAGTCGATTTAGTCAAGCATGATTTCCCCGTCATAAATCCATGCTGACTCTGTCCGATCCTGCCACTGTTTTCTCAGTGCTTTGCTATAAAATCTTTGATAATGGATTCTAGAATTTTCCCCACTGTCATGTCAGGTTTACTGGCCTATAATTCCCTGTTTCTCTCTCATTTCAAATAGTGGGTTACATAAGCCACCCTCCAATCTGCAGGAACTGTTCCAGAGTCTATGGAATCCTGGAAGATGACCACCAATGCATCCACTATTATTACAGATTTACATGGGGATCGGTTAGCTCTCCATCCATCAGCATCTCCTTCTTTCTCCCTCATGTATGTATCTAGCTTTACGTTCAATGGATTCATGCTGTTCACCTCAACCACTCGCTGTGGTAACGAGTTCCACATTCTCACCACTCGCTGGGTAAAGAGGTTTCCACTGAAATTCCTATTGGATTATTGAATCCCTTCATAATCTCAAAGACATCCACCAGGTCACCCAACAGTCTTCTCTTTCCAGAAAAAAGCAGCCCCAGCCTTTCCTGAGTGTTAAATGCTCTCAGTTCTGTACATTACGGTAGCATGGTGGTTAGCATAAATGCTTCACAGCTCCAGGGTCCCAGGTTTGATTCCCGGCTGGTCACTGTCTGTGCGGAGTCTGCACGTCCTCCCCGTTGTGCGTGGGTTTCCTCCGGGTGCTCCGGTTTCCTCCCACAGTCCAAAGATGTGCGGATTAGGTGGATTGGCCATGCTAAATTGCCCGTAGTGTCCTAAA
>NW_024055478.1:0-22719 GCF_902713615.1 Scyliorhinus canicula
CGTAGATACATTATTGATGGTTAAATGACAGATTGGGTGACGGTTGATATAGCACCGAATGAAGGTAATTATCAATGGGGATATAGCATACAGAGGAAAGGACGTTATGTTAAACCTGTCTGAAACTCTGGTTCAGACTGAATCTGAGGTATTGGGGGATTCGCACATAGGGAGAATTCGGGTGGATGCAGAAAATATTTATGGGAATGGGTTCAGAGATTAGGAACTTTATCAGGAGATAGATTTGAGAAGTTGCGACCTGTTCCCTTGACGAGCAGGTTAAAAAGTGCCTGAGAGAGGTATTAAAAAATCACCAGGTTCTAGACGAGTAGATAGGGGAATTGATCCCATTGGTGGGAGGGTCGAGTACCAGAGAGCACAGGTTGAAGGTAGTTGGGAAAGAGTCTGGAGACATGATGGAGAAACATTTTCACCCAATGAGTGGTTAGGATGTGGACGGGACTGTTTGAGGGTGTGTTAGAGGCCGGGTCGTTAACGCTTTCATAGGGGAATTGAATTGTTCTCTAAAAGGAAAACCAATGCTAGGTTACAGAGAAATTAGAAAGTATTGCATCAACCGCCCCTTTCGTTAGTCAGCACATGCATGCTGGGGTGAAGGGCCTTCGGCTGCATTGGAAACACTCTCAGACTAGTTTTTAAAGGGACGGACAGTGGGTTAGCTGAGATGTCACTGGGCTAGTAATTAAGATGCCCAACCTAATCCTTTGAGGCCCTGTGTCCAAATCCTACAACAGCTGAAAGTTGAATTTTTAAAATGCAAACAAGTGACCCAGTAAGCTAATCATGCTCATGGATTTAGAGATGGCCAATAAATGTTGGCCTCGCCACTGAGGCCCACATCGCATGACTTCTTTGTGTTTAAATCAGAAACTGCAATAGAACAGTTTGGCCAGTTGGTGGCCGTGTTTGCAGCGAAGATGGGTGGGCCTGGACCCAATCAGTGACACCGTGATTGCTGACACTACATGAAGCAGAGATTGTCTCAATTATTACGACAATGGACTCTGTCGGTGTTCAAGTCAAACGAGACACCATCTTTGAATATATTCGGCTAGCTCAGTATGGTTAGACAGCTGGTTTTCTGATCCAGAACCAGGCCAACAGCGCTGGGTGAATTCCCATACCGGCTAAGGTTATAGACTGAAGGACTTGCCTTCCCAACCTTATCCCCAGCTTCAGGATAAATCACCACCAATTAGCTCTCCCCCTCAAAAAGGAAAGCAACCTATGGTCATCTGGGACTATGGCGACTTTACCGATAAAGCTCGGTCATGTTTCTGATTTTATTGACTGCAGGTCTCAGTTGTTACCGTACTCGACTCAATCCCAGCTGTTAACATGTTGAACATGAATTTATTACGCTCAGTACTCAGTAAGTTACAATTGCACTGAATCATCTCTCGGATAATATGAGAATGGTTCGTGTCCCAATTCTTACTTCACTGATACGAAACCAGAAAATGTTCCTGTTTGTATTACATGAGGCTCTGTCTCAGTTATTACTGTAATATAACCTGCCACATTCCTCAGGGTAGGGGCCGAGGCCCTACCATCTTTAGCTACATGGTTAATGATCTTCATTAACTCATAAGTCAGAAATGAGGATGTTCTCTGGTGATTGCACAATTTAAACCACCATTCGCGACCCCTCACATACTGAAGCAGCCTATTACTAAATGCAACAAGAACTGAAGTATATTCAGGTTTGACTGGCAAGTGACAATTACAGGCAATGTCCATCTCTGACAAGAGAGGATCGAACCATCGCCCCTGACATTCAATGGAATTACCATCGTGCAATCCCCCAGCATCATTATCCTAATGATGACCATTGACCAGAGACTGAAATAGAATAGCCCAATAAATACGGTATCTACCAGAGCACGTCAAGTCTAGGAACACAGGACAAAGTGGTTTCTTTGAGTGTCATCACTTCCACAAACATCCAATCCCTCAAGCACCGACAAACAGTGGCAGATTTTGTAATATATACAAGATGAACTCTCGAAAGTTACCACGGCAACTGAGGCAGCATCTTCCAAACCTACGACCACTGCCATCTAGAAGGACAATGCTACAATACGCATGTAATTGTGTAATCCTAATTGTAGAAATACTTTCTACAATAATAACCAGAATAGGTCAAAGGTAGCAATACAGAAAACAGCCTCACATTCCGAACTGGCAGGGATACAGATTCCAGAAATCCTAATAGAGAATTAGAGCATTAAAGCATGAATGAACGGTGGTCTATTGTACATACAACACCGAGGCAGCGTTTTTGACACTCGTATTTTATAAGACGTAACTAAAATAGCGAAGTCATTGCTGACTATGAAGGTACAAAATACAGGGATTGATGCAATTTAACAGTTGCAACCTTCAGTGTATTACTGAACACATCTCAGGATCGAGTCTGAGGATAACGTCAGTATGTACTGCAGCCAATCGAAGTTGTGTCTCAAATAACCGCGTCTGTGTGAGAGACCGTGCCTATTAGAACATAGAACAGAACAGCACAGAACAGGCCCTTTAGAACATAGAACAGTACAGCACAGAACAGGCCCTTCGGCCCTCGATGTTGTCCCGAGCAATGATCACCCTACTCAAACCCACGTATCCACCCTATACCCATAACCCAACATTGTCACTGGGTCAGTGTCTCCCTCCCCTGGTCTCTATGATGTTGTTTATGGAGAGAAGCCGGAAGTGACGGACAGTGAGTGGAGAATGTTCATTGTTCGGCTCTGGGGCCGCACTGGGGTTTGTAAACCCCGCCCCCCCGACAGACCTCTCACCTGACACCTCACAATGCGCGAAGTGATTGACGGCAGCACTGACCAATAGGTAAAGAATAGGTTGGAACGGAGGACCTGTGGGGAGTCAGGGGTCCTCCAACCAATCAGCGTGAATGAGGTGGCGGGACTGGGCTGAATGAAGCTTGCGCAGTGTGATTAATGGCGACAAAGAAAAAACGTTCGTTCTCGGATCCAAAATACCGTAAAGGTGGGAATGACGGGACCGAGGGAGAGATGAATCAGGCGCGTCGTTGGACACACTACATAAATATGTGATATAAACCTGAAAACCCGTAAAAATAACCTACCGGTACCGGGGGCCCTGAGCGAGGCCTGCAGCTTTCTCACAGACAGGACGATGGAGCCGCCATCTTTAACTTTATTTGGGCACTAGCAGTGCGCACGCGCACCCACCATTTTTATTGGGGGCAGCAGCAGCGAAGTTCAGGCTCAGTCGCCATCATGTTGAGGGCAACATTAGAATTGTTTCATTATTACAGACTGTTTCACTCTGAATTACAAATTCCTATTTATGAGTCAGAACAATGATACATTTCCAGGGCTGTGACAATAATTCATATTTATTTTGACAGAATAAAGCTTTTTGAGACATTTCAGAGAAATGTTACAAAATACAATTGACACAGCCTCGAGGAGATATTGGATTTTAATGATAATCGTAATAGAGGAAAGTGAGTGAGAGAGTTGGAGATTTTTAAGGAGGAAATTCCAGAGCTAGTGTGGAGCATGCGCAGTGTCACTTTGCTCGGGCCCTGTGCGTGCGGGAGACGCTTTTCTGAACGGGTGAGAGTCGGTGGGCTGGAGGTGGGGGTGGGGAGGGAGCCGAGGCTTCATAAACACCCAGTGCAGGTCTCACAACCTCAATAGGAAGCTGGAGGCCCCGGGTTTGTAATACCCAGGCTTTTCCCCCAGGAACAAGCCCAGGTGACCGACCGCCATCTTGGATCAGTGGGGAGTGACGGCATGCGCCGTTATGTGACGCAATAGGTGTGGGCGGGGCCTCAGGGTTCCGGTGACCAGGGGAGAGTCGCCTTTGGGACATTTCAGTTCTCAGAGCTGGATTCAGGTGGACGCAGAGGCAACACTGGTTCAGGTGGTGATGGGCATCCTGGTGCATCCTCAGGCACCGAGAGTAATTATGCAACATGTCGAGATTTGAAAGAGAGAAACATGCCCAATTGATGCATTTTTATTTATGAGGCATCGAGGTGTTCGCCCAATTCCAGCACATTTGACACTGAGCCATACAGGGAGATATCAGAGCAGGTGGACAAAAGCTTGTATATAAGTAGGTTTTAAGGAGATTCTGAAAATAGGAAAGTGAAGGAGTGAGCAGGAGAGGTTTAAGGAAGAATTTCCACAGCTTGGCTCTCAGCAACTGAAAAAATAGGCACCAGCCATAGTGATTAATATTGCAAATGCCTAAGTACAGCATTGTGGCGCAGTGGCTTAGTCCTGCTGCCTCACCGCGCCGAGGTCCCAGGTTCGATCCCGGCCCTGGGTCACTGTCCGTGTAGAGTTTCCACATTCTCCCTGTGTTTGCGTGGGTTTCGCCCCACAACCCATCTTGGTGGATTGGCCACGCTAAATTGCCCCCTAATTGGAAAAATTAATTGGGTACTCATATTTTTTGCTTCTTTAAAAATAAATTTAGAGAATGCTCATGACCATAACATGTAAGATATAGAGCAAAGTAGGCCATTCGGCCCATCGAGTCTGCCCTGCCATTCCTGAAATGGTAGCTGATCTGATATCCTCAATTCCACTTTCCCCGTCTTATCCCCATAATTCCCTTGATTCCATTCCTGATTTGCAATTGTCTATCTCAGTTTGAGTCCAGAATTAGATGAGAGCAAACATCTCGGTGGCTGGATGAGATGACAGAGATAGGGAGACACAACCCTGGAGGAAAAGGTGCTTCTTAAACAGGAAATTTTGTAGGTCACTGAGCCACTGGATTAACACAATATTACAGGGAGGTTGAATGTGGGAGATCTTCTGAGGGGTGTTAGGATAGTTGGGTCTAGAGGAAATAAGAGAATGGATTGGGTAGCAACAAGTCGATAGCACTGTGGCTTCACAGCACCAGAGTCCGAGGTTCGATTCCCCTCTGGGTCACTGCCTGTGGCGGAGTCTGCATGTTCTCCCCGTGTCTACGTGGGTTTCCTCCGGGTGCTCCGGTTTCCTCCTACTGTCCAAAGATGTGCATGTAGGTGGATTGGCCATACTAAATTGCCCTTATTGTCCAAAAAGGTTAGGAGGGGTTATTGGGTTACGGGGATAGGGTAGAAATGAGGGCTTAAGTGGGTCGGTGCAGACTCGATGGGCCGAATGGCCCTTCTTCTGCACTCTATGTTCATGCCGGCCAGACCAGGTAAGGACGGCAGATTTTCTTTTCTGTTCATTCACGGGATGTGGGTGTCGCTGGCTGGACCAGCATTCACGCCCAGCCCTAATTGCCCTGAATAGAGGGCATGTCAGAGCATTTTAAGGGTCAACCAGCTGACTGGATCTGGTGTCATGTGTAGGCCAGACCAGGTAAGGAGAGAAGATTTCCTTCACTGAAGGACAGGAGTGAACCAGATGGGTCATTATAACAATCAACAATTGGCTGAGCAAGCCACTCAGTTTAAGGGAAATTAGGGATGGGCAATAAATGTTGGCCCAGCCAGTGACTCCCACAAATCATAAAATAGAACCCTGGAGATAGAACTCAGTCAATCCGGGAGAGTTGGCATCCGGTCCAGGCTCGCAGCGCATGCCATCATGGTCATCAGCAGACTTCCAATGAATTAAAATGTTACCTTCTGCCTTGGTGAGATTCATGCCGGGGTCTCTGGAAAATCATTAGAACAGTAAAAAAGATTTTTGGATCTTTGAAAAAAATAGTTGGCCCCTCGAGCCTGCTCCTACACACAAACTTGTGTGTAAGGGCAGACACGGGGGTTAGCGTAAATGCTTCACAGCTCCAGGGCCCCAGGTTCGGTTCCCGGCAGGGTCACTGTCTGTGCGGAGTCTGCACGTCCTCCCCGTGTGTGCGTGGGTTTCCTCCGGGTTGCTCCGTTCCTCCCACAGTCCAAAGATGTGCGGGTTAGGTGGATTGGGAATGCTAAATTGCCCGTAGTGTCCTAAACAGTAAGGTTAAGGGGGATTGTTGGGTTTGGGTATAGGGTGGATACATTGGTTTGAAGTATGGTGATCATTGCTCGACACAACATCGAGGGCCAGGGGCGTTCTGTTCTGTGCTGGTACTGTTCTATGTTCTATAAACTAGGAGTCAGCCCCTCGAGCCTGATCCTTACACACAAACTAGGAGTCAGCCCCTCGATCCTGATCCTTACACACAAAACTAGAGTCATGCCCCTCGAGCCTGCTCCTTACACACAAACTAGATTCGGCCCCTCGAGCCTGTTCCTTACACACAAACTAGGAGTCGGCCCCTCGAGCCTGCCTCCTTATACAAAACTAGGAGTCGGCCCCTCGAGCCTGCTCCTTATACAAAACTAGGAGTCGTCCCCTCGAGCCTGCTCCTTAATACAAACTAGAGTCGGCCCCTCGAGCCTGCTCCTGAATTCAAAACTAGGAGTCGGGTCCTCGAGCCTGCCCCTTACACACAAACTAGGAGTCGCCCCTCGAGCCTGCCCCTTACACAAAACTAGGAGTCGCCCCTCGAGCCTTCTCCTTACATGCAGACTAGGAGTCGGTCCCTCGAGCCTGCTCCTTCCACACAAACTAGGAGTCGGCCCTCGAGCCTGCTCCTTACACACAAACTAGGAGTCGGCCCCTCGAGCCTGCTCCTTACACAAACTAGGAGTCGCCCCTCGAGCCTGCCCTTACACACAAACTAGGAGTCGGCCCTCGAGCCTGCTCCTTACATACAAACTAGGAGTCGCCCCTCGAGCCTGCTCCTTACACAGACTAGGAGTCGGTCCCTCGAGCCTGCTCCTTACACACAAACTAGGAGTCGGCCCTCGAGCCTGCTCCTTACATGCAAACTAGGAGTCGGCCTCGAGCCTGCTCCTTACACAAACTAGGAGTCGGCCCCTGAGCCTGCTCCTTACACAACTAGGAGTCGGCCCTCGAGCCTGCTCCTTACCACAAACTAGGAGTCGGTCCTGCGAGCCTGCTCCTTACACACAAACTAGGAGTCGGCCCTCGAGCCTGCTCCTTACACACAACTAGGAGTCGGCCCCGTCAATCCTGTTCCATCATTCAAAAAGTTTAACCTCAATTTCCACATTCCTGCCGATCCCGATAACCTTGCCTATCAAGAATCTATCCATCCCTGCCTCAAAAATATCAAGGACTCTACTTCCACTGCTTTTTAAGGGCGGTAGTTCCAAGTCCTAGATTCCTCCAGTGCAGAAGGAGCGCAATCGACCCATCGAGTCTGTCACCAAACCTTGCTGAAAAGAGCACACCCCCCCAGGCCCACACTACCCACCCACTCCATCCTCAATAACCCCACCCAACTTCCATATCCTGGAGATGAAGTTGCAATTTCACATGGCTAATCCACCTAACCTGCACATCTAAAATAATAATCTTATAATAATTTTATTGTCACAAGTAGGCTTACATTAATACTACAATGAAGTTACTGTGAAAAGCCCCTTTGAACTGTGAGAGGAAAACGGAGCTCCCTAGGGAACCCACACAGATACAGTGCAAACTCCACACACCACCCAGGGTTAGAATTGAACTGGTCCCTGGTGCTGTGAGGCAGTAGTTCTATCACTTTGCCACCTCCTGTCCTTACGAACCTCAAGAGAAAAGAAAAATCCTCATCTCCATCTAAAATGGGTGACCTCTCTCTTTGCAATATTGCCTCCCTTGTTCCAGATTCTCCCACAAGAGGAACATCCTCTCCACATCCACCCTGTCAAGACCATCAGCATCTTATATCGTTCAATCCGGTTTTACCCAAAACTTTAAATCTGTTTTCCCGACTGCTTGTACGATCAGTGAATGGAAACAGAGTTTCTTTGTCCACCTGATCGAAACCTGGCATAATCTTGTGGACCTGAATCAATCTCCCCTCAACCTCCTTTGCTGGAACCATTCTGGTAAATCTCCTCTGCAATTATCCAAGAACCTTCACATCCTTCCTGAAGAGTGGTGACCAGAGCTTTAGAAAGATTCATCGAATAGAATTAGAACTATAGAATTCCTACAGTGCAGAAGGAGGCCATTCGAGGTCCAGTCGAGTCTGCAGTGATTCTCTGAAAGGGCACCCTGCCTAGGCCCACACCCCTACCCTGTCCCTGTGACCCCATAGCCCCATCTAACCTGCACATCCCTGGACACTGAGGGGCAATTTATCAAGGACAATCCACCTAACTTTCCCTTTGGACTGTTAGAGTAAATCTGAGCACCGGGTGTAAACCCACGCAGACATGGGGAGAAAAGTGCAAACTCCACACAGACAGTCACCAATGCCGGAATTGACCCGGGTCCCTGGTACTGTGAGGCAGCAGTGCTAATCACTGTACCCACAGAAGCATAGTTTATTTCTCAATATTACTGTTGATGAAGGTTCAGATCGAATTTCCTTTTGCCAACTACTCTCTCAGTATGCCTTGTGGACATACAAAATCCCTCTTCACCTCTTTCACTCTCCTCCCAAAGAGGCCAGTTGTTTTTTATAACAATCCAGCGCATGTTTCATGGTCACTTTTTCCAGAGCCGCCCCACAAATGACCAGATTCTTCCAGCTCAATTTCACACCTGCCTTTGTGTTTTGTGCTTCTCTCTCACTCCTATTTTCTGTTTTCAATCAGTTCACAGGGGTTTTCGAAGGGCAGGATTCAAAGATCTGGAAACTCAAACCAGCATCACATCAGGATCTGACAGAGTCCTCAACTTATCACATCCTGAATAATCATCGTACTTTGAACATGGAAGGCAAAAGCATTGTTCACAGTGGGGAGAACCGAACACGTGTTGTGTGTGTGGACGAGGATTTCGCTCGATCATCAGGGCCTCACAAGCCACAAATGCAGTCACACTGAGGAGAAAACCGTGGAAAATGTGCGGACTGTGGAAAGGATTCACTTCCCCATCCAAGCTGGAAACACATCGACGCAGTCACACTGGGGAGAGACCATTCACCTGCTCCAAGTGTGGGAAGGGATTCACTCAGCCATCGGGTCTGTCCATACCCAGCGATTTCACTCCAGGGAGAGACCATTCACCTGCTCCAAATGTGGGAAGGGATTCCCTCAGTCATCCGCTCTGTCCCACACACCAGCGAATTCACACTGGGGAGAGACCATTCACCTGCTCCAAATGTGGGAAGGGATTCACTCAGTCATCCGCTCTGTCCACACACCAGCGAATTCACACTGGGGAGAGACCATTCACCTGCTCCAAGTGTGGGAAGGGATTTGCTATTTCATCCAAACTGCAGAAGCATCAGCGAGTTCACACTAATGAGAGACCGTTTCAATGTCCAGACTGCGGGAAGTGCTATAAAAGTTCTGGGGAACTGATGAGCCATCAACGTGTTCACACTGACGAGAAACCGTACACGTGCTCTTACTGCGGGACTGGGTTCAGACAATCATCTCACCTCACTGTACATCAGCGAATTCACACTGGGGAGAGGCCATTCACCTGCTCTAAGTGTGGGAAGGGATTCATTCAGTTATCCAATCTGCAGAGGCACCAGCGAATTCACACTGGGGAGAAACCATTCACCTGTGAGTGTGGGAAGGGATTCACCACATCAATCCTCCTGCTGAGACACCAACGTGGCCATAAGTAATCACAGTGATTGGATTTTGCTGTTCCTCACATTCAGGACTGAACCATGTTCATTTGGGTCTCTTTCTGCTGATAACAAACTCCAGCCCATTTACAGGGGCTAATATTCTGGCTAAAAGTCAAATAAATAGATTTGTGTTAAATCCGCAGTGTGTTGAAATATCTGACACAAGTTAGTTCCTTTTGAAGTACTCTCGCTCTCCCCCTTTCTCTTCCATCCTCACCTCCAACAAGAACGTGTGAGGAGCTTGTGGAGCTTCTTTGTGACTGAGATTGTGTCAATCCGATCAGCTGCCTCTGCTGCTTCCCTCCCTTCCACGAGCCCACCGGACCAAACTGTTCTCTAAATTTCATCCTTTTCCTGAGCCCTGAACCCACATCTTTCTCTAGTTTCTCTCCCATCTCCCCTCATGCCCTCTGAGCTCATCTTTCCATGAGACCCAGCTCCTGCTCCATTGACCCTATTCCACTGGGCAACTGATCAGCCAACTACCCTGTGTCCATGGATATTGTCAACATATCTCACTCTGTCCCTCGTCCTTCAATCTGCCATCATCACCCCCTCCTCAATAAAACAACCCTTGACCCTGCCATCCTTACAAATTACTGCCCCATCTTCAACCTCCCTCTCCTCTCCAAACTCTTTGAACATGTTGTCACCTCGCAAATCCTTGCCCATCTTTCCCAGAACGCCCATGTTTGAATCCCTTCAATCGGGTCACTGCCCTGTCACAGTCAAATACAAGAGACAAACAGAATCTCACCCGGAGAGAAAGACAGACAATCCGGGAGCTTGGATCCAACACGGATATGTCCACAAGACCAGAAGACAAGGACAGCAGCACAGTCATTTTATTTTTTTTAATTTAGAGTACCCAATTATATTTTTTTCCAATTCAGGGGCAATTTAGCGTGGCCAATCCACTTTTTAAAAAAAAATAATTTTTATTGAAATTTTTACAAAATGCAAAATATAAACATCTTAACTCTATTAACATACAACAACCGCGGTAACACCCCATGAACAATAACCCCCCAGCTTCAAGAGCAACTTCAAACAAAGGAAAGAACAAAAACAAAGAAAAATGAAAAAAACGAAAAAAAATAAAGAGAGAGATAGCACCCTCCACCCACCCATGTGCAACAGTTCTCCCTTCCCCCAAATCCTTACCCCCCCCCCCCCCCCCCCCCCCGGGTTGCTGCTGCTTGTCGGCCTATTTCCCTACCGTTCCGCCAGGAGTCCAGGAAAGGCTGCCACCGCCTGAAAAACCCTTGTACTGATCCCCTCAGGGCAAATTTCACCCTCTCCAATTGAATGAACCCTGCCATATCCGAGATCCAGGCCTCCACGCTTGGGGGCCTCGCATCCTTCCATTGGAGCAAGATCCTCCGCCGGGCTACTCGGGACGCAAAGGCCAGAACACCGGCCTCTATCGCCTACTGCACTCCCCGGCTCCACTGCAACCCCAAAAATTGCGAGTCCCCAGCCTGGCTCGACCCTGGATCCACCACCCTCGACACCGTCTTTGCTACCCCCTTCCAAAACTCCCCCACAGCTGGGCACTGCCCAAAACAATATGGGCGTGGGTTCGCTGGGCTCCCCGAGCACCTAGCACACATGTCCTCTCCCCCGAAAACCTGCTCCTCCTCGACCCAGTCATGTGGGCCCTATGCAGCACCTTGAACTGTATGAGGATAAGCCTCGCACAGGAAGAGGAGGAATTCACTCTCTCCAGGGCATCCGCCCTCGTCCCCTCCTCAATCTCCTCCCCCAGCTCCTCTTCCCATTTCCCCTTCAGTTCCTCCACCGAAGGCCTCGTCTACCTCCTGCATTACCCGGTATATGTCCGAGATCCTCCTTCCTCCGACCCACACCCCCGAGAGCACCCTATCCCGCACCCCTCGTGGGGCCAGCAGGGGGAACCCCTCCACCTGCTGCCTGGCAAACGCCCTCACCTGGATGTACCTAAACATGTTCCCCGGGGGGAGCCCAAACTTCCCCTCTAACTCCCCCAAGCTCGCGAACCTCCCCTCCACAAACAGGTCCCTCAACCTCCTAACCCCTGCCGTGTGCCAGCCCAGACATCCGCCATCAATGCTCCCTGGGATGAACCGATGGTTCCCCCGTATCGGGGCCTCCATCAAGCCCCCCATTTCTCCCCTGTGCCGTCTGCATTGCCCCCAAATTTTGAGGGTAGCCGCCACCACACGGTCTCGTGATATACTCTCGTTGGAGGGAGCGCAACGGCGCCGTTACTAGCGCCGCCAGGCTCGTGCCCACACAAGACACAGCCTCCATCCTCTTCCACACTGCCCCTCCTCGTCCATTACCCACTTAACGCACCATCGCTGCGTTGGCCGCCCAGTATACCCACAGAGGTTGGGCAACGCCAGCCCCCCCCTATCCCTGCCTCGTTCCAGGAACACTCTTCGAACCCATCGGGAGTCCCATGTGCCCACACAAATCCCTGATACTGCTGTTGACCCTCCTAAAAAAGGCCTGTCGGGATAGGCTGGGGAGGCACTGGAAACGGAACAAAAACCTCGGGAGCACCGTCATCTTGACGGACTGCACCCTCCCCACCAGTGACAGCGGTAACATATCCCATCTCTTAAACTCCTCCTCCATCTGCTCCACCAATCTTGTGAGGTTGAGCTTGTGCTGGGCCCCCCAGCTCCCCGCCACCCTGGACCCCTAGGTACCTAAAGCTCTTCCCTGCCTGCTTCAATGGGAGCCTACCAATCCCCTCCTCCTGATCCCCCGGATGCACCACAAACACCTCACTCTTGCCCAGGTTTCAGCTTATACCCTGAGAAACCCCCGGATTCCCTAGAATCCTCATCACCTCCAGGCATCCCCCCCACCGGGTCCGCCACATACACACAGGTCGTCCGCGTAACAGCGACACTCGATGCTCCTCCCCACCCTGCACCAGGCCCCTCCAGTTCCCTGACTCCTCAGTGCCATGGCCAGGGGCTCAGTCGCCAACGCGAAGAGCAAGGGGGACAGGGGGCACCTTGTCTCGTCCCCCGATACAGCCAAAAGTACTCCGACCTCCTCCTATTTGTGGCTACACTTGCCATCGGGCCCTCGTAGAGCAGCCTCACCCACCGGATAAACCCCTCCCCAACCCAAACCTCTCCAACACCTCCCACTAAGTACTCCCACTCAACCCTATCGAAGGCCTTCTCCGCGTCTAATGCCACCACTATCTCCGCCTCCCTTCCACAGCCGGAATCATAATGACGTTGAGGAGCCCTCGTATGTTTGTGTTCAGAGGCCTTCAATTCACAAACCCCGTCTGGTCCTCATGTATGACCCCAGGCACACAAGCCAGCAGCTTAGCATCGGCGTTCAGCAGCGAAATCGGCCTATCTGATCCACACTGCAGAGGGTCCTTGTCCCGCTTCAGGGTCAAGGAAATCAGCGCCCGTGACATAGTTGGGGGACCTCGTTAAAGGTCCGGACCAACAGAGGGCCCAACAGGTCCAAATATTTTTATAGAATTCAGCCGGAACCCCGTCCGGCCCACGGCGCCTTCCCCGACTGCCATGCTCGCCTATCCCTTTGACCCCCCGCCTCCAGCTTTGATCGGCGCCCCTAGTCCCTCCACCTGCTCCTCTTCCACCCTCGGGAATCGCAACTTGTCCAAGAAGCGCCCCATTCCACCCCCCTCCACGGGGGTTCAGACCGGTACAGTTCCCAGAGAAGTCCCTGAAGACCCCATTGACATCTACCCCCATCCGCACCACCTTCCCAGCTCTATCCATCACTCCCCCAATCTCCCTGGCCGCGTCTCGCTTCCGGAGCTCCTGGTAGTTGATGGAATAGTAGTTCAATAAATACAATTTGTGGATTAAAAATGTGTGTAATATAGAGTAAAAACAGGAAATAATAATCATATTTATTATTGTCACAAGTAGGCTGACATTAACACTGCAATGAAGTTGCTGTGAAAATCCCCTAGTCACCACACTCCGGCGCCTGTTCGGGTACACTGAGGGACAATTCAGAATGTCCAAATTACCTAACAGCACGTCTTTTCAGAACTTTGGGAGGAGACCAGAGCACCCGGAGGGAAACCCACGCAGACACGGGGGAACGTGCAGATTCCGCACAGACAGTGACCCAAGCCGGAATCAAACCTTGACTCTGAAGCTGTGAAGAAACAGTGGTAACCACTGTGCTACAGTGCTGCCCTATGCTGGATGAACTCAACAGTTTTGGCAGCATCACAGAATACCCTACAGTGCAGACGTGGGCCATTAGGCCCATCGAGTTAGCACTAACCCTACAAAAGAGCACCCACACAGGTGTCCTCTCCCCATAACCCCAAAAGGGAGAGGCACAAGGACACCGGCACCATGGACAAACCGTGGAAGTGTGGGGACTGTGGGAAGGGATTCATATCCCCGTCTGTGCTGGAGATTCATCGGTGCAGTCACACCGGGGAAAGACCATTCTCCTGCTTCCGAGTGGTGGGGAGAGGTTCACCTCGACTAACCCACCTCACTACACTCCAAGTTGTTCACTCTGACACCAGACCTTTTAAATATTCCGACTGTGAGAAGAGCTTTAAAAGAAAGACATCTGCTGACACACCAGCGAGGTTCACAACCGGGGAGAGGCCGTATCCTGCTCTGAGTGTGGGAAAGGATTCACTCAGTTATCCAGCTTTCTGTTACACCAGCGAGTTCACACTGGGGAGAAACCAGTTGCCTGCCCCAAGTGTGGGATGGGATTCACTCAGTTACGCAAACTATTGGATCACCAGCAAGTTCACACTAAGGGTGAGACAGTTCACTTGTTCTGTGAGTGGGAAGGGATTCACTCAGTTATCAATCGCGATGAGATACCAGAGCATTCACACTGGGGGGGGGGGGGGGGGGGGGGAGACCATTCACCTGCCTGAAGTCTGGGAATGGATTCACCCACTCTGCCCACCTCTTCACACCAACGTGTTCACTCTGACACAGACCTTTTAATGTTCCGCCTGTGAGAAGAGCTTCAAAGGCAAAATGGATCGCTGATTCACCAACGCAGTCACCTGGAGAGATGCCATTCACCTGCTCCGTGTGTGGGAAGGGATTCACGCAGGCATTCCCTCCGGCAGAAACACCAGCGCATTCACACCAGGGATGGAGCGTTCATCTGTTCCCTATGTGGGAAGGGATTCATTCAGTCATCCACCCTCAGAACCCCAGCGAGTTCACAAGTGCCTCCAGGACTCTGCTGTTATTGATGTTAATCACATCCAGACTGAGCCTAAATCACATCCAGACTGATCCATGTTGATTCTGACAGCTGGAGTTTGTTTGAGGTTGATGTTAATAATCCCTGAAACTGAGATTAGAATAGATTGGTGCTTGATAGCCGGCACAGACACAATGGGACAAGGGCCTTGTTTTGTGCTGTAAAACTCTATAACTCTAACCCATCTCACTTCACACCAACATGTTCACTCTGACACAAGACATTTTATGTGTACCGACTTTGAGAAGAGCTTTAGAAGCAAAATGTATCTGAATCACCAACGTGCTCACACTGGAAAGACCGTCCACTGCTCTGATGTAAAATGTACAATGTAAAAGACTATTTAACAAAGTCACCGATTGACTTTGGTAAAACCTGAACCTTCCACTTTTATTGCATAGAAATGATTGCAGTGTTTTGAGGACGACATTGAAGGCACAAGCGTGACATGTTGGAATGATTCCCTTAATATGGAGAGTTTTAATATTTCTGTTAATTGCTTCAAATTTTTGCTCTATAAATGTAAGTAGTTACTGTTGATTATGGATGCTCTTTGTTTGCCATTCCAGGCGGAAACCTCAAGGATACAGTCACTCTGCAAAAAGACTATTCAGCAGCTAATTGTGGATTCATGGGATCGTCTGTTTACTGATGCAACAACACAGAAACATTGGAGAGTGACCATTCAGATACTACACATGTCCAAAGGGATTCACTCATCTTATCCAATTGTTCACACTCCAATTTTTAAAGTTGAAAGGATTTGATGCTTGATTGACTGTGCAAATATTTTGCACGGGGAAAAGCTTTGTTTGTTAACCCAACATACTGGCACATTAATGAGTTCACATCTGTTCATCGTCATTGGGTCTGTCATTGTTGCTGTTACAGCAACCAGGGTGGGACTATGGCGTAGATCCTTCCGATTCTGTACTAATTCATTCATTTTATATGCTGGCCCACTGGCTCCAACCTCAGTCAGATCATTGACATTGTTTTTTAATCTCTCCATTCAGCATAAAGAAATCACTATAAACTCATTGAGACATTTGATGACGAGAGTATTACACAGCATTCCCTGCAGTGGTGAATATCCCCAATCCACAGCACAGGAGACCAGAAGGCCCTGAAATACCGTCGCAACCGGTCCACATCAGACGCCATTTCCCTGGCCCTACACTCATCCCTAGAGCATCTCGAAAACAAGGACTCCTACATCAGACTCCTGTTTATTGACTACAGCTCCGCCTTCAACACCATAATCCCAGCCAAGCTCATATCAAAACTCCAAAACCTAGGACTTGGCTCTCCACTCTGCAACTGGATCTTTGACTTTCTGACCAACAGATCACAGTCAGTAAGAATGAACACCAACACCTCCTCCACAATAGTCCTCAATACCGGGGCCCCGCAAGGCTGCGTACTTAGCCCCCTACTCTACTCCCTGTACACACACGACTGCATGGCAAAACTTGGTTCCAACTCCATCTACAAGTTTGCTGACGATACGACCATAGTGGGCCGGATCAATAATGACGAGTCCGAATACAGGAGGGAGATAGAGAACCTAGTGGAGTGGTGTAATGATAACAATCTCTCCCTCAATGCCAGCAAAACTAAAGAGCTGGTCATCGACTTCAGGAAGCAAAGTACTGTACACACCCCTGTCAGCATCAATGGAGCCGAGGTGGAGATGGTTAGCAGTTTCAAATTCCTAGGGGTGCACATCACCAAAAATCTATCCTGGTCCACTCACGTCGACGCTATCACCAAGAAAGCACAACAGCATCTATACTTCCTCAGGAAACTAAGCAAATTCGGCATGTCCACATTAACCCTTACTAACTTTTACTGATGGACTATAGAAAGCATCCTATCTGGCTGCATCACAGCCTGGTATGGCAACTGCTCGGCCCAGGATCGCAAGGAACTTCAGAGAGTCGTGAATACCGCCCAGTCCATCACACGAACCTGCCTCCCATCCATTGATTCCATCTACACCTCCCGCTGCCGGGGGAAAGCGAGCAGCATAATCAAGGATCCCTCCCACCCGGCTTACTCACTTTTCCAACTTCTTCCATCGGGCAGGAGATACAGAAGTCTGAGAACACGCACGAACAGACTCAAAAACAGCTTCTTCCCCACTGTCACCAGACTCCTAAATTACCCTCTTATTTACTGACCTCATTAACACTACACCCTGTATGCTTCAACCGATGCCAATGCTTATGTAGTTACATTGTATATCTTGTGTTGCCCTATTATGTATTCTCATGTATTTTCTTGAATTTTGTTTAATTCCCCTTTCTAATGATCTGTTGAGCTGCTTGCAGAAAAATACTTTTCACTGTACCTCGGTACACATGACAATAAACAAATCCAATCCAATCCAATCCAAAATCTGGTGTTCTTGATTAATAAGGGGATGTCTTGATTAATGAGGGAATCGGGGATTATCGGGAGTACGCATGAAAATGAGGATGAAGAATATATCAGTAAAGATCAATCAGCGGATAAGACTAGATGGGCTGAATGCCCAATTCTGCTTTGATATCTTATGATCTCGATTCTTCACTGATCCACAATCCCCTTCTTTCCGGTGAATAATGGAAGGAACATCCACTTATTTTTAATCTAAATTTTGGTTATTGGCCCTCATGCCCATGTTTCCACTTCAATACATGAAAATATCAGTCTAAACGAATGGAGACTGCCAATGGCGATATATAAACCCAACATTCGCCGCGATAGAGAATATCCCCTATCCATACCAGAGGACCAATACGCAGGCGCAGCTCCGCTCGGATGTCGGAGCATGCGCAGTGCCAGTGACGGCAATGGCCAGAACCTTGTTTGTTTCGACCTGCGGCAGGTCAGAGGCGGCGAAGGTGCAGTGGGAGCGACGGAGCCAGTGGGTGGAGGAGGAGACATTGTAAATACTTTGTGAATTACCTAATACCCTAATAGGAAAGTCGTGGTGCCGCGTTTGTACCGGACCGGTCAACCTCTGAGTGACAGGCCCGGGTTAACAAGGACAGTGTGCAACAGAGCGCATGCGCAGTTATCTCTGTCAGCAGGAGGGGAGAATATTGTGAATTTCTCTCCTGGATGGATTCTGCAAACTCCTTTTACAGGGGGTTGGAAAGAACCGAGAACATACAGTGCAGAAGGAGGCCGTTCGGCCCATCGGGTCTACACTGACCCACCTCAGCCCTCACTTCCACCCTATCCCCATAACCCAATAACCCCTCCTAATCTTTTTTTGGTCACTAAGGACAATTGATCAAGGCCAATCCACCTAACCTGCATATCTTTGGTCTGTGGGAAGAAACCAGAGCACCCAGAGGAAACCCACGCAAACACAGGGAGAACGTGCAGACTCCACGCAGACAGTGACCCAAGCCAGGAATCGAACCTGGGACCCTAGAGCTGTGAAACAACTGTGCTAACCACTGTGCTACCATGCTGCCCCAGGATCTGAATATCATCAGCCTTTGGATGTGGAAGGAGAATGTTAGTTCTGTCTATGGGAAAGGATCTGAAACAACGGAGTGACTGGAAAAGCATCAAGATACACACGCACTGAGAGAGAGTGTTCCAATGAACTGACTGGAAAGAGCTTTAACCAGTAATACAGCCTGAAACAAACATCACAACATTTACAGTGGGGGTAAACCATACACGCGATCTGTGCGTAAACAAGAATCAAAGTGATGAACCTGGAGAGACACCTGTAGCATGGTACACTGTGGAAATGTAGGGACTGTAGGAAGGGATTCAGTTATCCATCCACACTGCAAATTCATAAATGCAATCACACTGGATAAACACTGTTCACCTGCTCTGTGTGTGGGAAGGGATTCATTAATTCATCTGACTTTCTGACACAGCAGCAGGGTCATATGGCGGAGAGACCATTTATCTGCTCCGAGTGTGGGAAGGTATATGCTCGCTCATCCCACCTGCTGGGGCTGGTTTAGCTCACTGGGCTAAATCGCTGGCTTTTAAAGCAGACCAAGCAGGCCAGCAGCACGGTTCGATTCCCGTACCAGCCTCCCCGACAGGCGCCAGAATGTGGCGACTAGGGGCTTTTCACAGAAACTTCATTGAAGCCTACTCGTGACAATAAGTGATTTTCATTTCATTTTTCATGATACACAAGCGAATTCACACTGGGGAAAGATCGTACACCTGCTCTGTTTGTGGGTAAGGTTTCACAAATTCATCTGATCTTCGAACACTCAAGCAAGCTCACACTTGGGAGAGGCCATTCACCTGTTCCATCTGTGGTTAGAAATTCAATCGGTCATCACTCCTCACTGCGCACCAACTTGTTCATACTAGCAATAGACCATTTAAATGTTCTGACTGTCAGAAGAGCTTTAAAAGCAGATGTGAAATGCTGACACACCAACGTGCAGACACTGGGGAGAGACCGTTCACCTGCTTTGAATGTGGGAAGGGATTTGCCCGTTCATCCAACTTTGAGACACACGGTGAGTTCACACTGGTGAGAGATTGTTTACCTGAAAGTGTGGGAAGGGATTTGCTCAGTCAAATAACCTGGTAAGACACCAGCGAGTTCACGAGTGACTGCAGGAGTTGGATTCTGCTGTTATTGCTGGTGTTAACTACGTCCGGACTAAACCATGTTCATTCTGACTTTTGGTGTTTCTTTCTGCTGATGTTAATAATTAATCGTGTTTAGTACTCTTGTTATATCTCAAATAAATCAGCTTTGTGTCAAACCCATTTTTGTAGATTTTTGTCTTTCCTACCTGAGTGTTTATCATTGCCTGGCAGGGATTCAGAAAGGACAATCTGGGGAGGATCGTACAGGAAGGGACATTAAGTCTGGGCACAATCCAGGAGTGCGATGGTCATCTACAACTTGTTCCTAATGGAAAAACCTAACACAATATTTATATGGGCAGCACGGTAGCACAGTGATAGCAGACTGTTGCTTCACAGCTCCAGGGTCCCAGGTTCAATTCTGGCTTGGGTCACTGTCTGTGCGGAGTCTGCGCGTCCTCCCTGTGTCTGTGTGGATTTCCCCCGGGTGCTGCAGTTTCCTCCCACAAGTCCTGAAAGATGTGCTGTTAGGTAATTTGGACATTCTGAATTCTCCCTCTGTCTACCCGAACAGGCACCAGAATGTGGCGACTAGGGGATTTTCACAGTAACTTCTTGCAGTGTTATTGTAAGCCTACTTGTGACAATAATAAAGATTATTATTATTGCATTAAATCGAGTTATTGGATTTTTCATTTTGTACAGTTTACATGGTCTCCATGATAACACAGATATTGCCTTTCTTTCTTCATTTCCAGTCAATTTAATATTTGTTTTCTCCAACTAATCCAGAACATCATATGGACCTTCTCAATGAGGCTCGCAGTCCCACCTCTTTCAACAATATTTGTAACAATGGGGCAACACGGCAGCACAGTGGTTAGCACTGTTGCTTCACAGCACCAGGGACTCAGGTTAGATTTCTGGCTTGGGCAACTGTCTGTGCAGAGTCTGCACATATTCCCTGTGTCTGCGTGGGTTTCCTCCGAGTGCTCCGGTTTTCTCCCACAAAAGTCCGGAGAGACTTGTTAGATGAATTGGATATTCTGAATTCTTCTTCTGTGTATGCACACAAGCGCCAGAATGTGGCGACTGGGGGATTTTCACAGTAACTTCATTGCAGTGTTAATGTAAGCCTACTTGTGACAATAAAGATTATTATTATAACATTACTTAATCTTCTATTGAAGAGTTAGCAATGGGTGGGGTGTTTTCCCCTGAAAGTATTGAGATTGGCAGCACCCATCTACTCCAGTCTGCAGCAGGTAGGATACAATGGGAAGTTTTTAAACATTCCTTGTTTACAGGATGTGGCTTCACTACTCAGCCAGCATTTGTTGTCTAATTGCCCTTGAGAAAGTGGTGGTGAGCTGCCTCCTTGAACTGTTGCAGTCCTAATAGTACAACTACTGTACTGTTAAGGAGGGAGTTCCAGGATTTTGACTCAGTGACAGTGAAGGAACGACAATATATTTCCAAGTCAGGATCGTGAGTGACTGGGAGGGGAACCTCAAAGTGATGGTGTTCCCAGGCATCAGTCATGGGTGATATGGTACCACAGTGGTTAGCACTGTTTCTTCACAGCGCCAGGGTCCCAGGTTCGATTCCTGCTTTGGTCACTGTCTGTGTGGAGTTTGCATGTTCTCCCTGTGTTAGCGTCGGTTTCCTCCAGGTGGTCCTGTTTCCTTCCAGTCCAAAGATGTGCAGGTTAGATGGATTGACCATGCTAAATTGCCCTATGTGTCCCAAAAAGGTTAGCTGGGATACTGGGTTATGGGGATAGGGTGGAAGTGTGGGCTTATGTAGGGTGCCCATTGCAAGGGTCGAATTGCCTCCTACTGCACTGCAAATTTTATGAAATCTATGAAAGTGCTGTCTAGGAGCCTTGGTGAGATCCTGTAGTGTATCTTGTAGATGGTACACACGGCTGCCACTCTGCACTAGTGGTGGAGGAAGTGAATGCTTGTGGAAGGGGTGCAAATCAAACGGCTGCTCTGCCCTGGATGGTGTTGAGCTTCTTGAGTGTTGTTGATACTGCATTCATCCAGGGAACTGGTGAGTATCCCATCATGTTCATGACTTGTGCCTTGTGGATGGTGGACAGGCTTTGCGGGGGGTTGGGGGGTGTCAGGAGGTGAGTTATTCATCGTAGGATTCCTTGCCTCGGGCCCGCTTTTGTAGCCACAGTGTTTATATGGCCAATCCAGTTCAGTTTGTGATCAATGGTAACCCCCAGGATGTTGATTGTGGGGATTCAGTGATAGTAATGCCATTGAATGTCAAGGGGCAATTTTTTGATTCTCAATTATGGGAGATGATTGCCGGGCATTTATGTGCTGCGAGTGTTACTTGCCACTTGTCAACCCAACGCTGTATATTGTCCAGGTCTTGCTTCATTTGGACATGGCCTACTTCAATGTCTGAGGAGTCACAAATGGTGCTGAACATTGTGCAGTCATCTGCAAACATCCCCACGTCTGACCTTATGAGAATGCAGGTCATTGATCAAGCAACTGAAGATGGTTGGGCCTAGGATACTACCCTGAGGAGCTCCTGCAGTGATGTCCCGAAACTGAGATGATTGACCTCCAACCATCGCAACCGTCTTCCTTTGTGCCAGGTATGACTCCAACCAGGAGAGAGTTTTCCCCTGATTCCCATTGACTCCAGCTTTGCTAAGGCTCCTTGATGCCATACTCGGTCAAATGCTGCCTTGATGTCAAGGGCAGTCACTTTCACCTCACCTCTGGAGTTCAGCTCTTTTGTCCATATTTGACCCAAGGCTGTAATGAGGTCAGGAGCTGAGTGACCCTGGCGGAATCCAAATTGATCATCAACGAGCAGGTTATTGCTAAGTAAGTCCCGCTTGAAGCGTTGTTGATGACCCCTTCCATCACTTTACTGATAAGATGAATACTAGACTGATTGGGTGGCAATTGGTCAGGTTGGATTTGTCCTGATTTTTGTGTATAGGACACACTGGGGCAATTTGGATTGGATTGGATTGGATTTGTTTATTGTCACGTGTACCGAGGTACAGTGGAAAGTATTTTTCTGCAAGCAGCTCAACAGATCATTCAGTACATGGGGAGAAAAGGGAATTAAACAGAATTCAAGAAAATACATGAGAATACATAATAGGGCAACACAAGATATACAATGTAACTACATAAGCATTGGCATCGGATGAAGCATACATGGGTGTAGTGTTAATGAGGTCAGTCCATAAGAGGGTCATTTAGGAGTCTGGTGACAGTGGGGAAGAAGCTGTTTTTGAGTCTGTTCGTG